>NC_079147.1:301868766-302043644 GCF_945859685.1 Eupeodes corollae | reverse complement strand
ATTGTTTAGGAATAGTGGACTGTAATTTTAATGATGATGATTCACAGCGAAGCCCGAGCAGAAAATCTTCCCATACAAAATGCACAGAATGTAAAGGCAACGATAATAAGTTCATATGTAATATAAATGTTTATTTAATTCGATAATTGTTACCAGCTCCAAGAAAGGTCTGCTCTGTTTGGTGGTTCGCTTCAAAAGGAAAGATGCTTTGAAATATTTTATGCTTGCAGGTGCAACGAATATACGCACAAAAAGAAGAGCGAAAATTAAGTTACTGTGCTTTCAAATACAAACAAGAGTTTTACATTAGATTTCAAGTTAGCAAAAAAATAAGTTACAGTTTTGATTTGAGTTAAATTTTAAGAAGAATTCATAGTGTATGATTTGTAATGTTTGGTAATTATGAATAAAAATTATAATTGATAATTTTGATAACTTTGAATGAATGATTTTTAAGGCAAGTTAGATTTAGGTTGTTTAGTCCAGAACATCCCGGCCCCCCTGGAACGAGTTTCAGGATATGGGTAGTAGGGCAAGTTTGGTAATTGGACGAACAAATGTTCCACCGTTCGTCTTTACAGTAGCAACTCGTACTCGGCCATCAGTCCCTTGGGTTGCTGCTTCGATTTTGCCAAGAAGCCATTTAGTTGGCGGAAGGTTTGGTTCTTTAATTATTACCAAGTCCCCTGGTTTGAGATTCGGAGTTGCCGTCTTCCATTTCGATCGTTCTTGTAGGGTGGTGATATATTCCACATGCCACCGTTTCCAGAAGCCTTGTACCATATTTTGTAGATGGTTCCAGTGCGACAAGCGATTTAAAGGCGTGGACAGCGTTGTTGGCTCTGGGACAGCAGTAAATGGTTCACCTATAAGAAAGTGAGCGGGTGTTAATGGATTTAATTCATTATCTGAAATCACACAAAGAGGGCGAGAATTTAAGACAGCTTCAATTTGAGTGAGCACCGTATACATTTCTTCAAATGTAAGGATGGATGCTCCAATTACTCGTCGCAAATGACACTTTACCGACTTTACTCCAGCCTCCCACAATCCACCAAAGTGAGGGGACGATGGAGGGATAAAGTTCCAGGTTACATTGTCCTTCGCAAGTGATGTTGCAACAGCCTCGTTGTATGCTTCTGATATGACTAACTTGTGCATCTCGTTCAAGCACCGACGTGCACCTTGGAAGTTGGTTCCATTATCCGAATACACATTCGAACAAAGTCCACGCCGGGAAACGAATCGACGAAAAGCTGCGAGAAATGCGTCAGAGGTCAAATCACTCACTAGCTCCAAATGTATAGCCTTCGTAGCCATACACACAAATAGACAGATATATGCCTTTGAAGTTTTTGGATTTCGACCTCTGGACAGCTTAATGCAAAGCGGCCCAGCATAGTCACACCCAGTGTGTGAAAAAGGACGGCTTTGTGATACGCGTTGCGATGGTAAGTCACCCATTAGCTGCGAAGAAGTTGTTTTTCGCAATTTAAAGCATGTAGTGCACTTGAAAACAATCTTTCTGGTGAGATTTCGAGAACCCAAGATCCAGTACTGCTGTCTAACGATTGCGAACGTTGCGGAAACTCCAGGATGTAAGTTTTTCTTATGAATATCTTCTATAATAAAATGAGAAAAGTCATTAGCTGGAAGAATATAAGGATGTTTAATGTTAAAAGATATATTGGCATTTTTAATTCTTCCTCCTACTCTAAGCAGACCTTTATTATCGAGAAATGGGGAATATTTGAGCAGTTTGGATTTCAGGGGCAATTGATTTTTAGATTTAAGGGCGCGAATATCGTCACTGAATGATTTTAGTTGGATCGATTTAATGAGAGTTGTTTTGGCGATGAAAAGTTCCTTTGTTGTGAGGTATGAGGTTCGACGATTTGATGGTTCGCTGAGATAATTGAAGATGAACCGAATTACATATCCGAGAATACGTTGCATGCGATCCCAAGAGGAAATTTTGATGATTATGTGATCAATAACATCAAACTTGTTAGGTCCTATGAGAAGAACTTGACGAGGAGATTGTCTCGTTTCGAGTAGAAGATCGCTATCGTCCGATTGAAGAGTGGTGAATTTCGACTTTGGCCATTGGCATTCTTCCAGTGATAGCCAGGCTGGACCAGTCCACCAGAGATGATGATTTGGGAGTTCAGATGGAAGCACACCGCGCGACGCACAATCTGCTGGATTTGACTCGGAGCGAATATGACGCCAGCAACTTCTTGGAGTAGTTTCGAGAATAGCTGCAGTTCTGTTGGCGACGAATGTAGTCCAGCGACGAGGAGGAGATGATAGCCAGTGTAAAACGATCTCGGAATCGCACCAAGCCACTATGTTTGTGAATTTGTACGAAAACGACGATTTAACAAGACTTAACAAGCGAGTCAGCAGCAAGGCCCCACACAGCTCTAGACGTGGAATGGACACCGGTTTTAACGGAGCAACTTTGGTCTTGGCAGCGACAATTGTTATGTTGTACTTTCCTTCAGCAACTTTACAGCGAGTGTACAGGACGGCACCATAAGCGAGCGTGGATGCATCGCAGAAGCCATGCAGTTCAATGTCATCGAAGGAAGAGGTAAACAAGTTTCTGGGTATTTGGACTTGCTCAAAAAACCAGATTTCCTTCCGATATTTATCCCAACGATCAGCTAACTCTGGAGGCAACGGGTCGTCCCATCCCAACTTTAACTTCGATGACCAGAGTTCCTGAAAGAGCATTTTGAAAAGTACAACTGAGGGTGCCAACAGTCCTAACGGATCGAATATTCGTGATACTTCAGACAACAGCGAACGCCTTGTCAATGAAATGGTTGGAAGAGACTTCGAGATGCGAAAGGAATATTCATCGTTTGATGGATTCCAATGCATTCCAAGCACCTTAATATACGAATTTGAACGTTCAGTGTCGTAAAAAGAGTATTCACATTGCTCTTTAGGAAGAGAAGCTAGGAGTGGCCAACAATTGGAGCTCCATTTCCGCAGCTCAAGGTTGGCCATGGAAAGAAGAGTGACTAATTCGGATTTCAATTCGATAAGGTCTTTGGGTGACTTTGCTCCCGTCATAACGTCATCCACGTATACGTCTTCCAGTAGAACACGCGCTGCATTCGGGAATTCTGATTTATAGTCCTCAGCAAGCTGCTTCAGAACCCGAACTGACAAAAACGGAGCGGAAGCTGTACCATATGTTACAGTGCGTAACCGAAAATGTTCGATTTCCTTTGAGGGAGAGTCGCGCCAAACAATGCGTTGGTAATCGCAATCGGAGTCATCTACCCAGATTTGACGGAACATTTTTACGACGTCGGCAGTAAAAACGAAGGGATGTTGTCGAAACCGCAAGCAAACACCTATTAAGTCCCGTTGAATAGGAGTGCCTATCAACAATGCATTGTTCAACGAGTTACCAGTGGAGTCTTTGGCAGAGCCATCAAAAACGACACGCAATTTAGTAGACGAACTGTCTGGTTTTAGCACCGCGTGGTGTGGTAGATAAAAACATCTACCGTTAGAACACTTAATTTCGTCACGAGGAATTCGAATCATGTGGCCTAAGCCGATATATTCCCGCATGAAATCAGAATACAAGTCTCTCAGTTTCGAATTTTGAGCGAACCGACGTTCCATTGCGAATAGGCGAGAAACAGCGAGCGAAAGAGTATTTTTGAAAGATGGATTTGGAGTTTTAAAAGGAAGGTGAACAACATACTTCCTGTCAGGAGATCGAGAGAAAGTCAGTTGAAAATGTTCTTCGGCCTGGTCGAAAACGATAGAACTGTTTGCTGGGAAAACCTCCTCAACTTCCCAGAAACGTTGCATCAAATTACTTAAATCGAGTAAAGAGTGAAATGAGATAAAATGGTTCGATTCCTCTGGTTCAAAAAATTGTCCGGTTATGACCCATCCAAACGAAGTGCGTTGTGCGATTGGGCATCCATTGGGACCTCGAATTTGTCCATCTTTGAGAATGCTCCAAAGTTTGTCACCACCGAGAAGAACATCGATTGGGGCGGCGACATTGAAAGTAGGATCAGCAAGGTCGAGGTTTTGAATATGAGACCAGGAGGAAACATCTATCAATTTGGTTGGTAAGTTTGAAGTTAATTTATCGAGTATAAAGGCATCAACGAATAAGTGAGAAGAATTGACACGAGAACGAAGATTTAGTGAGATGAGGCCCTTTGTATATCCAACTTCAGTCGACGATAGACCGAGGATAGGAATTCTTGAATGCTTACGATGATAACCGAGTCTTTGAGCGAAAGATTCAACAATGAATGTAGACTGTGACCCGGAATCTAAAAGAACACGACAGTCTATCAGATTTCCTTGATTGTCTTGAATTCTAGCCAAGATAGTTGGTAAAAGAGTTTTCTTAGGACGACTAACATCAAGCGAATGATTACTAACGAGCGATTCGGTGGTGTTGGATTGAGCGGAGGTTGATGACGAAGATTGAGTTTGGTTAGAAGAACCCGTTAACGAAACTTGATTTGTATTTGCTGCATCATCAGGATGCACCAACGAATGGTGGCGTGATCTACACACCCGACAGCGAAAAGTAGAAAAACATTTTTGCGATGAATGTCCAGCTTTAAGACAATTAAAACAAAGCGAGTTTGTCTTCGCAAAACTTCGACGAGAGTCAATGTCTAACGCGACGAATTTTGTACACTGAGTAAGGACATGATTGTCTTGACACATTGGGCATTTGGATTTCGAAATTGAGTCTGAAGGCCCAGCAAGATGAGCTCGAATATTGTTTGATTGCTTTGTACGCGATGAACCCGACCGACTGGAAAGTGATTGACAAGCCTCAAAGGCATTGCACCGTAGTTCTAAAAAGTCTAGTAATTCGACTATAGTAACGTCTTCCCGAGAACCGATATTCTCTGCCCAAGCTTGCTTGGTGTCCGAATCAAGTTTGTTTAACAATAAATAAATGAGCCAAGGGTCACGACCTGTCTTATCCAACGCACTAAGACCACGCACAACTTCATCGGCACCGTCAGAAATTTTTCTTAAAGTTTGAACATTAGAGTTATTTGCAGTAGGAAGTGACAAAAAAGTTTCAATAAAAGATTGAACTATCAATTGGCTTCGATCGTACCGTCTTTCTAAGCGATCCCAAGCTTCCGAATAATTTGCGTCATTTATTTTCAAATGTTTTATAAGATTGGCTGCGTCATCACGCAGATAGGATTTCAAGTAATGAAATTTATGGGTCGGACTAAGATTCACCTTAGTGTCGACTGAACCCAGATATATGTCCCTGAACGAAGGCCAATCTTTATAACATCCACTGAATGGTGGCACAACGATTGTCGGAAGTTTAGAAGTATTGGAATTATTTGACGATGGCGAAGACGAATTAATTTTTTCGAGAAAGGCTGATTGTTGCTCAGCTAAGCGATTAAACGCAGAAGAATTATCAAGAACTTCCACTGGTTTGGTGGAAGTTTTTTCCCTATCGCGAATGGCTTTAACGAGCTCGGCATTTGAAACAAAATATTTTAATTCGTATTCCGAAAATTCAGATTCTAATTCACTAACTTCTTCATCTTCAGCTTTTTCAAGAATTTCGTTATGAAGAGATGAATATTCAGACCATGTGGTCTCGAGTTTATTTAACCGAATCTCAAGCATTTCGATTGTTATAGATTCATCAATCGCTTCTGCAAATGCTGCCGCCCGAGTTAAGCGCCCTTTTGCATTACCGCACTTAACTTTTAATGCACTTGCCATCGCAGTTATAATTCAATTTTCGATTAAATGATTTAAAACCAAACAAAAAAAAATTAATATGTTCGTATGAGTTCGTATGTTTATGCAGAAACGTGTGCAAAACAGTTTTAATTAACCTGTACCGTTATTGATTCAATGTTCGATAAATCGTAGGTACTGCACAAAAAATAAATATATGTAATAGCACTACCAAGTATTATAGAGCTACGGATTACATATATATAAAAAACATCACATCATTTCATCCATACATATATGTATGTAATTCGACGTAGTCTTTAATACTTTTTATAGTTTTAATTTCACGAATTTCAGAAACACGATTGTCTTTAAATTAAGAAATTGTTCACTTAATCCGGCTCGAAGGACCAATTTTATGTTTAGGAATAGTGGACTGTAATTTTAATGATGATGATTCACAGCGAAGCCCGAGCAGAAAATCTTCCCATACAAAATGCACAGAATGTAAAGGCAACGATAATAAGTTCATATGTAATATAAATGTTTATTTAATTCGATAATTGTTACCAGCTCCAAGAAAGGTCTGCTCTGTTTGGTGGTTCGCTTCAAAAGGAAAGATGCTTTGAAATATTTTATGCTTGCAGGTGCAACGAATATACGCACAAAAAGAAGAGCGAAAATTAAGTTACTGTGCTTTCAAATACAAACAAGAGTTTTACATTAGATTTCAAGTTAGCAAAAAAATAAGTTACAGTTTTGATTTGAGTTAAATTTTAAGAAGAATTCATAGTGTATGATTTGTAATGTTTGGTAATTATGAATAAAAATTATAATTGATAATTTTGATAACTTTGAATGAATGATTTTTAAGGCAAGTTAGATTTAGGTTGTTTAGTCCAGAACATATATTATGTACATATTAAGTAAAATAAGAACGGCAAAACTTACAATGTCTTAGCTGGTATATTTGATTCGTTCAGTTTCGAAGTAGGTATACTAGATAAAAAAAAAAAAATGGAGTTAGATTTTTTAGATACTCGTAAATGTAAATAATATTAAAGTAACTAAAAGCTGTACATAAATAAAAACGGCAAAAGGAAACATTTAAAGTTAACTTGCAAGGGTTCATTATTTGAATATTGATTTTAAATATCGTCGCTTGGCACGACAGGTAAAACTCACTAAGTGCAATATTGAGCGAAAATGGATATATCGCCAATGACTCAATTTTTTGGTAAGCTATCCTTGGAAAAATTTATTATGTGCCAACACAATTCAAAAGAGGAACAAGATGAAAGCGTTGACAAAGTTAAGTCAACATTTATTTTTTCTTCATTAAATTCACACCAAGTTTAAAAATGCTTATATTTCTTGCAGGTAAAATAATTGAATTAAGAATTAATATTCAAAACCTTAAAAAATGTTAATACAGCAAATCATTTTCATGATTTCGAAAAAAAAGCCGATTTTAAAATGAAAATAAAATGTTGACTTATGTGACTGCTTTTCCAACGACACAAGATACCTCATTATCTCCAAACGCACAAATAGGATAATAAGTATATTTTTTGTTATTTAAAAATGATAAGTCTTATTGGTGAGAAAAATATACAACAGTAGAAACAAACCAATAATAATTGCCAAAAAAGTGAAATTAAATCATACCTTTCTAACCATGGGATTTGAAGTTGCGTAATTTAGTGAATAATAACTTGAGTATGCTTGTGGTTTCCCTGGTTGAAGAAGCTGGTGTATGCGTTCATATACTAAACGAAATTATTCTATTTTTTTCAAAAAATGTTTTAAAAACATTTGTTTTTACACATTTGTTTTATTCAAAATTTATAATTTTTTTAATAGCCACTGAATCAAATTAAAAAGACACACACCAGGACCAGCCACGTCCAACTTTAAATTGCAAATGAATCTGACTGAGATATGAGAAAGTAGAAGGAAAAAATCTAAGCAATGGCGCCTTATATGATGAACAATTGGACACGCATTTTCCAATTAGCCAGATCAATTAAAAAATATAAAAGTTAAGGTGGATATCAAGTTCATCTCATAAACTTGAAGGATTTCTTTCATCTTCGAGAACTAGCAGTCAACACAATTCAAAAGCGGAACAAGATGAAAGCGGTGACAAAGTATCTCGCGTCGCTGCAGAAGCAAAGTGACATAAGTCAACATTTATTTTTTCTTCATTAAATTCACACCAAGTTTAAAAATGCTTATATTTCTTGCAGGTAAAATAATTGAATTAAGAATTAATATAGAAAACCTAAAAAAATGTTAATAAAGCAAATCATTTTCATAATTTCGAAAAAAGGAGATTTTAAAACGAAAATAAAATGTTGACTTATGTGATTGCTTTTCCAGCGACGCAAGATACCTCATTTCAGCCCTTTCATGAATTCCATCGTAATCGGAAATTTTTACGAATCCCGAAAAACTGTATCATTAAATCCGTTCGTAGTGGAAAATCTCATACAATTTTGCTATACGAACGGATTTCATGATACAGTTTTTCGGGATTCGTAAAAATTTCCGATTACGATGGAATTCATCATAGTGCTGATTATGTCCAAACGCACAAATAGGATAATAAGTACAATTTTAGTAATTTAAATATGATAAGTCTTATTGGTGAGAAAAATATGCAACAGTAGAAACAAACCAATAATAATAATTGCCAAAAAAGTAAAATTAATTCATACCTTTGTCCCCATGGGCTTTGAAGTTCGGCAATTTCTTGAATAATAACACGAGTATGCTTGTGGTTTCCCTTGTTGCAGAAGCTGGTGTACGCGTTCATATACTATTTTTTATTCTATTTTTTTCAAAAAATGTTTTTAAAAACTAATTAATAATACACATTTGTTTATTCAAAATTTATAATTTTTTAAATGGTCACTGAATCAAATTAAAAAGACGACACACACCAGGACCAGTCACGTTGAACTTTAAATTGCAAATGAATCTGACTGAGATATGAGAAAGTAGTAGGAAAAATTTTAAGTAATGGCGGCAATAGATGCAGAGAGAGACACACATATGATACGTACGCGACTATCGGAAAGATGAGTACAGGGCTGTTATAAGGAGTAGAGTAATTTTAAATTTTTAGTTGAGCTGGTATACTTATTGCAATAAATGATCTGATGAAGATTTTTATACCTGTTTTTATGAAGTGTTCAACAATTTCAGCACATTCAGATTCAATTTATATTAATAAATAAAGTTGCTGACTTGTTTGAAATCTCATTTAAATGTAATTATAAAGTAGAAATCAAATTCAAAACAAGTATAAACCCAATTTACATTTTGTCTTTAAGAGTTTAGTATTGAATGAAAAATAATAGTTGATAGTTATGCTTTTTTCAATATTATTATTTTTCATTCAATACTAAGCTCTTAAAGACAAAATGTAAATCGGTTTATACAGGTTGACTATACTTTACAAGAAAAACTTATAACATTGATCAGGAAAATGGTACTATTTACCAGGATTTGTGTTGTTATATTTTGTATCAGAAGTTTCTGATAATATTTATCAGAAAATCAGATAGACGAGTTTGTAGCCGGGCCTGATACCGGATATCAGGATACAGATAAAATATGCTTTACCAGGAAAACTGATAACATGTATCAGAAACATTTTCCTGGTAAAAGTTTTATCAGGAAATCTGGTAAAAAATGTGCCTTCCTGGTTCTGGTACCGGCTACCAGGATCCAGATAAATGAAGGTTTACCATGAAAAACGATAACATTTATCAGGAAAACGATAGTATCTACCAGTTTATTTCCTGGTATGCAATACCAATTTTAATTTTTGATGTTTAAATTATAAAGTAGAAATCAAATTCAAAACAATTATAAACCCAATTTACATTTTGTCTTTAAGAGTTTAGTATTGAATGAAAAATGAAAATGACCAAAATCCAAAATACTTACAAACATTAATAAAATTAATGGATCGTAGGTGCATTTTCGTTACATAAAAACAATATTTTTTGTGAAATTTTAATTTTGTCATAATTTCTTAGAATATTTGCACACAATTTACGCATTAAAGGTGGAACAAAAATTAAAAAATTAGTAAAAATTGAATACTTATAATATCTATCAATTAGATTATCAGAAAAACTGATACAAAATGTTGTTTTTACTGATATAAACAACCAGACTACTGGTTGACTATACTACAAGAAAAACTTATAACATTGATCAGGAAAATGGTACTATTTACCAGGATTTGTGTTGTCATATTTTGTATCAGAAGTTTCTGATAATATTTATCAGAAAATCAGATAGACGAGTTTGTAGCCGGGCCTGATACCGGATATCAGGATACAGATAAAATATGCTTTACCAGGAAAACTGATAACATGTATCAGAAACATTTTCCTGGTAAAAGTTTTATCAGGAAATCTGGTAAAAAATGTGCCTTCCTGGTTCTGGTACCGGCTACCAGGATCCAGATAAATGAAGGTTTACCATGAAAAACGATAACATTTATCAGGAAAACGATAGTATCTACCAGTTTATTTCCTGGTATGCAATACCAATTTTAATTTTTGATGTTTAAATTATAAAGTAGAAATCAAATTCAAAACAATTATAAACCCAATTTACATTTTGTCTTTAAGAGTTTAGTATTGAATGAAAAATGAAAATGACCAAAATCCAAAATACTTACAAACATTAATAAAATTAATGGATCGTAGGTGCATTTTCGTTACATAAAAACAATATTTTTTGTGAAATTTTAATTTTGTCATAATTTCTTAGAATATTTGCACACAATTTACGCATTAAAGGTGGAACAAAAATTAAAAAATTAGTAAAAATTGAATACTTATAATATCTATCAATTAGATTATCAGAAAAACTGATACAAAATGTTGTTTTTACTGATATAAACAACCAGACTACTGGTTGACTATACTACAAGAAAAACTTATAACATTGATCAGGAAAATGGTACTATTTACCAGGATTTGTGTTGTCATATTTTGTATCAGAAGTTTCTGATAATATTTATCAGAAAATCAGATAGACGAGTTTGTAGCCGGGCCTGATACCGGATATCAGGATACAGATAAAATATGCTTTACCAGTAAAACCGATAACATGTATCAGAAATCTGGTATTATCTACCATTATTTCTCCTTATTTTTCCTGATAAAAGTTTTATCAGGAAATCTGGTAAAAAATGTGCCTTCCTGGTTCTGGTACCGGCTACCAGGATCCAGATAAATGATGGTGTACCATGAAAAACGATAACATTTATCAGGAAAACGATAGTATTTATCAGTTTTTCTTCTGGTATATGTTATCAGTAAATCTGGTAGACAAATGTGGCTTCCTGGTTCTGGTACCGGCTACCAGGATCCAGATAAATGAAGGTTTACCATGAAAAACGATAACATTTATCAAGAAAACGATAGTATTTACCAGGTTTTCTCCTGGTATATTTTATCAGAATACCAGAACCAGGAATATTTTTTGAGTGTATAGAATGAAATTTTTAGTCTTGAGGACAGACTACAACTGAGTGTAATTCAACATTTGATGTTATGATCATATTTAATTGGTTTATATACGAATCTATTTCGATGTTAGATACATTTCTTTCATCAAGTATGTTCAAAGACAATATAATACAATGGAGCCTAAGTCTTAAGGCATACCAGTTTGTGTTTTAAAACTCCTGTAGGTGTTTGGAGGTGTTAAACCCGGAAGGAATTTTTTAAGAATTATTTCTATGACTATTCCGTAGTGAACTGAAACAACTGGAAAAATTTTACATATTGGGGTGCTTGAGGAACCTAGGACATTGTTAGCAACGCATATTGTTGATGTAATAATGAAAAAGTCTAGATACGAGGACGTTCTTGGATATGTTGGACCATCAGAACGAATTATATCCAGATTCAAGCAGGGACCGTTTTAAAACCAATTGTGGAACAGATTTCCATTATTATTACAAACTCTGTCACCACAGGCTGTGTGACGGGCATTAAAGTTACCTCCAATTAAAGCTGCATCATAACTACCAATTAAGGAATAAAAAAAAAAAATAAAAAAAACTATTACCAGCATTTGATGGTATATATATACAACCAACAATTAAACGTTGTATTGAACCATTAGAATTCTGGGACGAAATAGATTCCAGACATATTGAAAACTTATTATTTTGGAAAGGAACTGAGCAGAACTTTAAAAAGTATTACCGTTCCTCATTACGTATTATATTAAAACCGTCAAAAGACGGTTTGTGTTTTGATGATAAACAAGTTTCCGATAAGAAAGACATATGCGGTTTTTTATTTTTTAAGATATCTAACAGAGCTACTCTTTTTGCATTTGAAATTGTAGAATTCAAATTTATCGACATTATTTTTAAATTGAAATTATCCATCATTATGTTACAATAGAAGCTACAAAGTTAAGGTAAGAAAACATTTTTTCCTCCTTACTTTGTAATTGTTGGTATGTTGGCCAAAATTGTCTTATTTTGACCAAAAGATCCTTAAATGAGATGTTGAACAGATTTTTAGCTTCATTGAAAAATTCGTTCCTTTTTCCTGCCTATTATTAAGTACTTGCTTCTGAGAATTCGTATTTCGTATATAGCTTTTTGCCTTATCAGCGACTGAAATATTGGTGTTTGTGAATTTATAAATTCAATCTTCCACAATAGCTCTGTTTGAATTTGCCTTTTGTCTAGCATTATGGATGGATGTTAGTTTTTTTCCCTATATTTTTGGTATGCACGGCATCCCCGAGCTCGTTAAATTATGATGGATGGGAGGATGTGCTTCTTGATGTAACTTTAGTAAACAACCGTAATTTATTAGTAGAGAATTGCAGAGTGTCCCCTTTGAATTCGTTTTCGGATCACAAGTGTATTCTTTTTCAAATTAATTTCGAGTCGAAAAACCCTCCGCCTTATAGAAATCTCAAAAGAACTGACTGGAAGAAATTCAGTCAAATTGCTAATTCCAAACTAAGAAACTTACCGAATTTAAAAGCAAGCCCTGTCATCAGCTAAAAGACAAGGCTGGAGAGAATACTGTCAATCAATCGAAGACATAAAGGAAACCGCAAGGCTCAGCAAAGTTTTATCGAAGGAACCTTGTAATCCTTCATTTCTAAAAAAGCCTGATGGAACCTGGACCCTCTCCAGCCGAATCTCTTGAGCTACTGATGAAGACGCACTTTCCGAGTTGCGAGAGTGATAACCCCGAATCGCTTGAAACCACAGAGCTAAACGTAGCTCATGTGGAGCAAGTCAATTTCGTTATAACCAGAGAAAATATTTTGTGGGCCATCAATACTTTTTACCATATAAATCCCCAGGCATGGATGGCATACTGCCAGTTATGCTTCAAAAGTTGCATGATGTGGCAGCTCAATGGCTGGAACAAATTACCAAAGGATGTCTCCTTCTCAAACATGTGCCCATGTCGTGGAGACAGGTCAAAGTAGTTTTTATCCCGAAAGTGGGTAGGCGAGGTAACGAATCCGCGAATTATTTCAGACCAATAAGCTTAACATCTTTTGTGCTTAAAACCTTGGAGCGCATTCTTGATTACAAAATTAAAGAAATCTTAGTTGGACGACCTCTCGAAAAGCTCTCAGCATGCTTATCTTAAGGGCAAATCTACGGAGACTGCCCTCCATGAGGTAGTGCGTACTGTAGAACAAACAATCCATTATAAAGAATTTACTCTTGCCACCTTCCTAGACATGCTTTTAACAACGTCCTTACCGAATCCATAGAAGAATCGTTCGTTAAGTTCGGTGTAGAAGACTTCATTCGAGAATGAATTATTTCCATGGTCTTTGGTAGGAAGATTCGAGCCGCTCTAGGCATTACAATCGCAACAAAACACGTGAGTAGGGGAACACCACAGGGTGATGTCCTTTCGCCTCTTCTATGACTTCTGGTCATGAATACAATTCTCGTTAAATTAGAGAGATGTGGAGTGAAGGCGGTAGCCTATGCGGATGATTTGGTGCTATTGGTGTCAGGAAAGCACACCTGTGGGATAAGTGAAATCACGGAGTCAGCTTTGAAGAACGTTAGCAACTGGGCCACGAGTTGTGGACAAGGAGTTAACCAAAGTAAATCTGAACTGTTGCTTTTTACCACCAAAACTAAAGTACTGCCCTTCACGCTACCTCGACTCAACGGTCAAATCCTATCATTGTCTTCGAGTGCAAAATATTTGGGAGTTATACTCGACCCTAAACTAAACTGGAAAATAGATGTTCAAGTACGGAATAAGAAGCCCTGTGTTGCCTTCCACTCCTGCAGCAAAACTTTCGGCAAAAAGTGGGGACTTCAGTTGAAGATGATTTTATGGTCGTACACAGCCGTAGTACGTCCAATCTTAACATATGGTTCGATTGTGTGGTGGCCTGCTCTTAGCAAAGCCTATAATATTAATAAGCTAAAGAAGGTTCAGAGAACAGCTTGCGTGGGCACCACAGGGGCCATGCGTACTTGCCCAACGGACGCCTTAAACGTTATTTTGGATCTTCTACCAATCGACGTTTTTATTAAATACATAGTTTCCTGCAGCGCTATTAGGCTGAAGGAATCAAATAGCTGGTTGCCAAAACCTTATGGTCATAGCAACGAAACGAAATTGATTCCCTCAGATATTATCTTGGTAGACACTGAGTACTGCACTCCTACTTTGAACCTTAGTAAGGGTTTTAAGGTTATTTTCCCATCCAGAGAAGATTGGGAGGATGACATCGTGTCGATACAACCATCTTTACTGACGGCTCAAAGATGGAGTGCGGAGTTGGTTCTGGGATCTTTTCTGAGTCCCTAAATGTAGCCAAGTCCTTTAGGCTTCCTGACTTTGCTAGCGTTTTTCAGGCTGAACTGCTGGCAATAAGGGAGGCAAAGCCATTAACTCGGCCATATCCTCATCTAAATTGGTCCACCAATGTCGCGATGAGCTTGCGAGCCTGAATATTAACCTCGGTGTCACCCTGATCTGGGTTCCGGGCCATATTGGTATCGTGGGAAATGAACGGGCTGACGAGGATCGGAGCTTCATAGCTCACTTGCGGAAATGGTTAACATTCCTCTTGGTGCTATGAAGGGTAAAATCTTATTCTATCTACCAAACTGAATCAAACCGAAGGTGGAGCAACTTACCCAACTGCATTATATCTAGGAAGATAAGGCCCACCTATAATAAAACCCGTACAAACGATCTTGCGGTTACGGTTTGTACCGGACATTGCCCTATAGGAGTTCATGCTGAGAAGTTGCGAATCTCCTACAACACCTTTTGCCGTAGATGTAGTGACCAAAGAGAAAGTGAAAGCATAATCCATTTCCTCTGCAAATGTCCTGCTTTGGCAAACACTAGAATGAAATACTTTGGTAAAGCATTCTTTCACGAACTTGATGAGCTATCTCAGACAAAGATTAGAGACCTAATCTTTTTTCTCAATGCGACAAAATGACTCTAACACAATCGCTATGAAGCTTCTTTATAAATCTATCCCTTTCAATCAAAGGTCAAACGAGTTTTTGGTATCAAAACGGCGCACTACAGCGCTAATTGGATCTCAGGCTAGGTTGCCTTGAGATCGCCATTTCTACCTACCTACCATGCAAGGAAGGAGGAATTGACAAATCCTAAAAGAGTAATTTTTGTCATGAAAAGTGCTTTCTGAAATTTGCCGTTTGGATTCAGCTTAAAACTGCAGGTCCCTTACATCCCTCACAACAGTACTCGGACACAGGAATGGTTGAGAGTTGTAAGTCACTAGGCCCTGGTTCTTCATGAACTTTTGCGCCACCTAATTATTATTAATCATAGATTTATATATTTTTACTTAAAAAACCATAATTTTACACTTTAATGTTTTAAACAAAAATTAAGAATAGCAACCTTTGCTTCAGTGCCAATATTTAAAAAAAAAGAAATTATATTATCAAACTATATGTAGCCATACTCCAGAGAAAGGATCTCGGATACCATTACCAATTTTTTTGTTTCTTTAAATAATTTAAAGAAACCATTAAAAATTGCAAGCCTCCTTTTTTATCTTTTTTCTTTTATCATCTACTTAAAGTTGATTACGCTATTATTTTTACTCTTCCCAGTGCCTTCGCGCTGCCGCTGCTGCACAGCTTATAATGTAAAACAGGAGGCATATACACATCTTTATAAAAGTCCTTAAAAGCCTATACCGATACCGAATTGCTATAAACACGGCACCAAAAGGAATGCCTTCCCTTCGTACATGAATATTTGCACGGCAGTTACCAATCCAGCACTTATGTGTGCCATTTTATGAAATTAGATCATTAAAAAGTAAAAAGGCATTTTCGTCTCCGATAAAAGCTTACACGATGTCAACGTAATCAAATTCGTTCTCATACTCGTTTTTATTTTTATTATTTGATTTGTCTGAGTACGGGAACGCGGATGTGTGTAGATATCGTGTGTGTGATGTACAAATATAAGGACGACGCGTGAGGACCTTCACGCTCCCCATTCCCAGTTCCAGTTCCACCACCGTATACACGAAAGGCTGGAAGCCAAATCGCAATTAGGTGACATCAAAGGTGATTATCCCTACCGCCAACATCCAGTTACGTATAAATAAACGATAAACGACAAAAGCGAATGACAACGATTCATCATGTTTCATGCATTTAGGGGCAATGCGGTGCGGTAGTGCGGGTGGATGAGTTGTTCGGTTGAATCTGAGGCGCAAGGATTTGGGATTCGAGCGAGCTTTTACTCGTATATGGAACTTGGCAGGATTCTGAATTCTGAATGTTTTTATGCAACCCTGCGGCTATGTTGTTTTATTGCCTTGCGCGGTAATACCCGTGCACCGCCTCGCACCGTCATGGCATAACGCTGAACGTGGCGTGAGCGACAAAAGACGTTGCCACAAATCCTATAAACGAATTTAATCACTTTTCGTAGAACAAAATATGCGCCCCAAAGGGGTGTTTTCTCTCGTTAGATCAGGTAGGGGTAGGTATAGACAGCGGTACTCTTTTACATCGAAAATATAAACAAAAGTCGTTCTATTTTTCTCGTTTGGATCTTTGTTACTTTGGAGTGTGGAGCTCTTCCCGTTTTCACGAACGCCTCTGACGACTGTGCCTGATGCTGATGTTGGATGCTGGATGCAGGTGGTTTTTAGAGAGACAGGATGCTCGCTCGCGATATTGGGGTAGGTATGTATGTATCTAGTCGTACATGGGGATCATCAATGTCATGGATGGTGTTAGGGGTTGATTTTTCAATGATGCTGCTGTTGTTGTTTTCTTTAAATTATTATGTCTGTTGTTTTTGTGGGATTTTGTATTTCGAAATCGAAATATATTTACCTATATCTACCTTTACCCCTCTATATATTATATATGTTCGACAGATTGGCGCGATTTAAGGCAAATCAAAGTCAAATACTCCCTTGTGGTTTTGAATTCGATTGACTTTTATGTATTTTTTGTTTTGCCGTGATGTGTTTATCCTTCGAGACAAGAGACGTTAAGAAGCACTTTATTGCAGACAAAAGAAATGAAACGATGTATAAATGTGGAAATTAAATTGGATTTAATGAGATTTTTATAATCCAATAGAATTGAATTGTTTTTTTGTTGAATATTCCTTTTAAATACGACAAAGTAAATTGAACGTCAAGTTGTTTGAAAGATATCTGTTTAAAAAGTGATTTTCGTTAACGTTAATTGATTTTGGGTTATTGCAAATAAATTGAAGAAAATATCAGCACCAAATTGAGTTATTTCTCCATTCATTCGTTCCCAAAATTAAAAAGGTTTGATTTTTACATGCGACTTATAGGAATTAAGAAGGGGTGGTTTTTGAGAGGTACACAACTTTGAAATAAAATAAAACTGGATATCAAATTTACTGATCTTTTGGCATACTAATTTAAATATTATTTTTGGGATATGACCGCCTCGAATGTTTTGGACTTATCCAACATTTGCGATCGTCAACCGGCATTAAAGCAGCCAATGTTGCTTTTCCAGCTATTCATCGTTTCGGGCCTATCAGCTTGGACTTCTGACTGTGTGTTGATCAAAATCAAAACCCATTTTATCCACTTTTAGTGATTTCGATTAAATCAAAAAAAAACTTATATCTCCTAAACGACACATTTTTTATAACTTTTTGGTTTTCAGGACTGTTCGAATTGGGATCCTTCACAGTAAATGTTTAGAAATTGTGATCTGAGGGTTTTAGTTTTCAGTGGTAAAAAAAAGAAATATGGATAAAATGGGTTTCGAAAATTACTTCTGGATTTCAATTTAAAATAAAAAATAGTTGCAAATAAAAACTTAATTTTATGAAGGTAAAACTTCATTTTTATTTTTTGTTTAAGTAACAATACTAAAAATACTGGTGAGAGGCATTGTGGGTTGGAATGCAAATATTATTAATTTTTTCAAACACAAATTTCGTCGAAAACTGGTTGAGGCTCATATAAGGGGTATGGTCATTGTTCACCATGAGCCCTAAATTATTAACGGCTTCTATATTTTTATAGAACTTAAGCTCTTCGATGGACCTCCAGTCTTCTCCATAGTGTTTAGTTAACAAACTGAAGACATCTTTCAACTTTTCCGCAAGCCTCCATCCTTGAAATCTGTTTTTAACTTCATATAGGAAGTTATTGTAATGGGTTCGATTTGTCAAATTAAAAATTTTGCCATTTATCGACGTTTCAAGGTCCCTAGAGTCGAAATACAAATTTTACAATTAAAATATGATTTCCAAACAATTTTGTACAACAAAAAATAATGTTTTTGACATCTGATAAAATTTTGAGAAAAATCGAATTGACAGTTTTTTTTTTATAAAAATTCAAAATCTAAAAAAAACTTTACTCAAAGTTGGTAAAAATTGAATATCGATTCAAATATCTTTTCAAAACTTTGAGATATTGGCTTTAATTTACTTTTATCTTCCAAAAAATATTGTTGTTAGCATTCAATAAAATTTAAAAAAAATCGAATCGACAGTTTTCTTACAAAAAATTAAAAACCGAACAAAAATTGGTAAAAAATGATTTTTACTCAAATATCTTTTCAAAAATTTGAGAAAATAGCTTCTAACTAGTTTTTACCTATAAGAAATATTGTTTTCAACATTAGGACAAATTTTGAGAAAAATCGAATTGACAGTTTTTAAAAAAAAAATAAAACTCTTAAAAAAAAACAATACTAAAACTTGGTAAAAATTCACTTTCGACACAAATAGCTTTTCAAAAATTTAAAAATATTGGCTTCAAACTTGTTTCTTTTCACAGAAAATATTGTTTTCGATATTCAGTAAATTTTATATAAAAATCCAACAGTCCGTTTTTTCATAAAAAATAAAATCTACCAAAAATAGTTCGCAAATTTGTTAAAAATTGATACGAGTACATATAGACAAACTTTTAAGCAAGACAAATCGACAGACAGGGAAGTTATCAGTGTGGGTCGCATCCCAGCCTCTTTTTTTTAACAGATCTCGTAGCTCCTATGTCGGGCAAGTAGTATTGTTCACCGCGGACTAAAATAGCCCAACTAATGCTTCTAGATAAAATTTAATCTCTTAGATTCATTGAACGTAAAGTGTCAGGTACCAGTTGGGCGAATAGAGTCCATCGTAGAACGTTTCCAGTCGAATACGTCATCTCCTGAATAATTAACCGTGGCGCAACCTTTATGAATTTTCCGGTATTCTTGTGGCGTAATGATTGTCTGCTAATGTTTGACCTTAAAAAATGTACCAATTTCAAAGCTTTCAATAACACTTTTCACAGAATTAAATAATACAAACTTTCTTACATCCTTTTTAAAGAGATTGGTTATTCTGTTTGCGGTTTCAAAAGAATAGGGCTGGATTTCAGCATTTGTCAAACCAAGTTGTTAAACAAATTTTTTTGTTATCATTTGAAAGTCTGACATTTATGAAAATAGATCGATACACTATCGCACATTGCATACAAATTGTTAAAATCTCCTACAAAAATGATGAGTCTTCGACAGCCACAGATCGTGCTTTAGGAGACAAAAATTTTAAGAGACTGGATTGGTTATCGTTTTGCTCGTACCACTATGCCAAGTAAGCGTGGAATAATGGTTAATGTGTCGGTCTTCGGTTCAATCCCTGCCTATGCCATCTTAAGTTTTTTTCATGGGTACTGCCTCTTGTGAGGAATTGACAAATTCTCCAAGAGTAGCTCTTGTCATGAACAGTGCTTTCTCAAATGAGCCTTTCAGATTCGGCTCAAAACTGTAAGTCCCTTCATCCCGGAGAACAGTACTTGCACATAGGAATGGTTGATAGTTGTAAGTCACTAGGCCCTAGTTTTCAACAGATTGTTGCGCCACCCAATTTATTTATTTATAAGTGAAAGTGCACCTCCTTTCATATAAAGTCCAGTTCACACAACAGCTGAAGCTGGTTGATCAGAACATCGTAGATACGTCAAATGGGTGCTTGAACAACTACCGGTGGACAGAGACATTTCGACAAAAAAAGTTTTTCAGCGACGAACCACATTTCACATTCGGTGGGTATGTTAATAAACAGAACTTTCGTATTTGTGGTTATAAGAATCCTAAAGTAATTGAAGAAAGGCGTTTTTTCCCAGAGGTGGAGACATTTCCGAGCGGCGTAATTTCTGTTCATCCCGATATCGTGATCATGCGATTTGACACCGCTGGACTTTTTTTTGTGAGGCTATGCGAAAGACCGTGTTAAAAACCCACATTCGTCAATTTATGGCTGAGATAACGCCTAATATGTGTCAAAAAGTGGTAAAAAATTACCTAACAAAAATCGATGCTTGCAACAATTCGCGTGGTGGTCATTAAAATGATGCAGTGTTTTACAAATAATGTCAAAGTCCAAACTTTATAATAAAAAAGAAATATCATAAACAAAAATATTATACACCTATGTATTTTAAAGATTTAATACATATTGACGACGGGCACAAATGGGAAGTTATCTACATGGTTCACATTCCTCCCTCTTTAGTACATTTAAACAAACAAAAATATGGCTTTAAGCACGTTGTGCGTAGTGTACTGGTGTGTACTTCTACAGTCTACTGTCAGTCGTTCATCAACGTGTTGCATACTTTCAGGAATGATTCAGCTAATGCATGAACCAATATTTATGGTATTTTAAATCATTGCATATCTTCCAATGGCAAATTTGAGTTTTGTTTCAAAGCGTAGAAAAAAAATATTAGGTAATTTTGAGCTTGTATAGCATCGGTGATTGAGAACCTGGAAACAACTCAATTTCAGTGGATCTCTAGGTTCTGATTTTATCAAAGGCTTTACTAAAGTCTTTAGTGATAACGTCCACTTCATTCGCTTTCTCTTATTCGTTTAAAGTTTTGGACACAATTTCATTTAGATAAGTTTTATTAAAGTTTAGTTTATATCTGCCTTTTTAGGAAGCCATGTTGTTGAAAAGAAAAAAAAATAGGTCTACAATGAAAATAGATAGAGAGAGAGAGAGAGAGTCGAAGACAAATCTTTCGAAAAGCTTATAAATTTAATGATTAGACATTGTGTTTTCCTTCGAGCAGATAGAGACAGGCATGAGGCAACAGGCTAAAACTGGGAGGAGATTGAGGCTCATGCAGTATTCGGGGCAGGGTTGCTGGTTCATGAGGGTCTTGATGAGTTCCTCCTCCATAATTACAATGAGACCTATTTTGGGGCTGAATGATATGGAGCTTTGAGTTTACAGAACTGAATTTTCGGGCAGTTTCCGAGATTTTTGCAAAAATGATCGCACGTACAACATTTAAAATTGAGCTCGGATAAACCCTGCTTTTTTTGTTACAAAAGTATTTTATTATATTTAAACGTGATATGAGAGCTATATTTAATTGTTCAATATGCGAAGACCAACGATAAGTTTTGTTGATATTAAGGCCAAGGATTTTGAATGCATTGATGCTCTTTAGTGTGTAGTTACCGAGATCTAACGAAAAGTTTTTACAGCTGGTTTTACGGCAGATATGGAGCTGGTGGTTTTTTTCCATTCTGTTATTTTGTCTAAAATTTGGTTGGTTGGTTGGTATGATGATGAGATCATCAGCATAAATTCCATGTTCTAAAATTTGTTCACTAAAAGCTCTATATCATTCAGCACTCAGAATTGGCCTAGGCGCTTTCCCTACAACACCTATTCCCAATCTTCTAGCCGAAGCTGGATTCCTTTCACTCGAAGAACGAAGAGACCTTCTTACTTCCAAATTAATACCCAAATTCCTGATTTCATAAGGATCACCTATACAAAAGGATCTTTTACTTTCAATGCATCACACTTAATACTGTAAATAAATATTTTGGGGCTGAAATATTCATAAATTGTATTGAGTAGACAATTTAACTGATGTGACCAACTTTGTCCGTGAGATACAGTAGAATATTAGGCATTTATTTTGTACTTTTTCCTTGCATTATATCTGAAACAATATCCGCAGTATGAATACTACTCATAAAAGTTAAAGTAGAATCTTACTATGGATGGGTTTTCGATATTTATACGAGTCTCGAATGGATCTTATGTGATTTCGTTCTCAAATGTTATTACGATTGATATTGCATTTGCATCTCGATGGCTGTGTTCGTTAAGTAGTTGTGCATTTGGGATCATATGTTTTCCATCGGGGAAAAAATCAATCTGTTTTTTTATTAGTTTTTTGCTGAACAAAGCTTTCTTCTCTTTGTGTTTTTTTTTTAATATTATTCTCACAGGTCTTCTTTCAGTTGTACCAATTTTTAAATGCAAAAATCTGGCTACTGCCGATGGGTTTTCTTGGGAATTCTCTACTATACTATTTATAGAATGCCAACAAAATTTGGGTAGTGTTTTTTTTTTTCTCATAACTAATTAGCAGTTAATTATCAATAATCCATTCCTCATGAGAAGTTTAAAGCAGCTTTTAAGAGGTATTATGATTTCGTCAAAAAAGAAAAATGTCACTTTAAAATTTAGTTTAAAAAAAAAAAACTACAAATTCTTATAACTTCACAACGACTACAGTTAACCGAAAATTATCTGCCTACCAACTTTTCGATCGATTCAAGTTGTTTTTCTAAGATCACATTAACCATGAAAGTGACTATTTAAATTTGTTTTACATTAAAATTCATATTAATTTCTCAATTCCAAAAAAGCACATCAAAATATTTACGACAATCGTCTCTATTTTGCTCCTTTTGATATTGATTTCCAAAAAGGACACAATTAATTCCTATACGCTTTACATTAAGAGACTTGGAATAGTTTTTTATTTTGTGCAAATCACTTCTCTATCAATTTATCAAGCGTCATCTGAAGCAGTACTTGTGTTATTCAAAGTGCGTCCTCATTTTACACCTTGAAAAGCTCACTTGAGTTAAATTTTTTGAATAATCCTCTCAACATTGTCAACATCGTCCAATTGGCTGAATCTTAGGATTTTCGTTCTTTTAAGGGCTCTCGCCCCCAATCAACCAGAGGTCTTACATCTTTTTTGTTTTTGTTGTTCTTTGGTGTCCACTTGAAGAAGCACAGAAAAATATATAAAGGTATACCTATTTCTATATATGTACGTCATGACGATGGCATGCATCATCATCATCGTCATCGTCGTTAGCTTCTGTTTTCTGATCCTGATGTTTATAGGTAGAAGGTTTAACTTTCACTTTCGTTTCTTTATTTATTCTTTACACCCAGAGCACAGGATGTGCAGCATCTTCAAACAAAAGCTCTTGAATAATTTTTCTCTGCCCTTCATAGGATGTCGGGATTGGGACCTAGGAATGAGGCTGGGGTTGTATGGTTCTTTTCAAGCCCGAGAACGAGACTTCTCTTTCAGACATTATACACCACTTGAAGGATTATTCACTGGGAACGAAGTATAATAAAGTAAAATCGACAAAAATGTTTTCCTTCTTTTGCAGCACGTCCTGTGGTGTCCTTGAGAAATTAATAATGGAGTCAATGATTAAAACGATTATGATGACACTTGAAATATGAACATTACTATGCGTAGAAAAGGAGATCTTCTCCATTCTCTGTTTATCACCTACTCACATCACTTCGGTTAGGTAGGTATACGAAATCCTTCGACATACCTTTACATTGGAAGTATTTCAAAGAAAATGTAAGGAAAGGAACAAAAAACTGCAGTTAATTCTAATTTGTTTAAAATCTCGTGTTACAGGACCTTTTGTCAAAATATTTTACCTTTGGGACAATATTTTGATACTTTCAAGTAATTGGATAGAAAATTCTATTGATTTCCCCACCAGAGTCCTTTATATATTATATTCGTTCTTACACGACTCCTTCTTACTTTCCGGTTCTGATTTAAAAAGGAGATCCTTAAATCGGATCGAATAACAAAAAGGAAAGGAAAATGTTGTATCGCGTTGCTGGGTTGTAAATCAGAAAATTTACAATAAGGAAAGTGAGAAAAAATCTCTTTTATCTGTGCAGCAGTATGTAGGTTGAGTATAGCAGCGTGCTACCGTGGTAACACCTCTCTGTCTCTTACTCACTGAATTTATCCTTTGTCAGGATTCTTCAATGTCGACACGTTAATCTGATTGTAATTGTAAGTCGAACTTCATGATGCATGAAGGGAATTATTCAGATTTCAAGGAATCCTTATACGTATATACGTCGATTGATTTTCTTATTTTTCAATACAAATCCTGTGTTGTTTGCGAATCTTTGGAATTGAAATCCCATTGTTTCCTTTCAAAAAATGACCCATTTGCAAAAAGGAAAATTTGATTTTTTTCCTTTTTAAATATATAAGAAAAGCGTGGTGGAACTTAATCGCTTAGTAGCACTTTGGTGCATTCACCTCTTTCATTCGCAGGTATATCCTTTTCACCTGGTTTTGTGTTTAAGTGAGATGCTCTGTCGGACGAGGTTTGAGAGTGTGATTTTGTATGCCTTGTCCATTGCCCTCCATTTGATATCCACTTGATTTTGAGTTGCTTCTTCTTTTGGTAAAGCATCAGGGCTTTGAATCGTTTTGTTGCCCTGATCCTTAGAAATATTCCAGGATGATGATGAAGCTTTTGTGTATCCTTTCACGGAGGAAAAGTTTTTGTGTTTTGTGTTTTTTTTTCTGGCTCTTCAATTTATGTTTCGCTTTCAATGAAGTCTGTCTCTCGCTCTTTCTGTGAACTAGGTATTTGAATTCTTGTTCATTATCCTTTTTATTTTTGTATTTTTCATCCTTTTGATCCTATCTTTGGTATTCCCATCACAGGGAGAGAGATTCCTTATTTTATATAAAGGTATAGGAACTAGGTATTTCCGAATGCAGAACATGCATTTTTATAGCACAGATAAGCTTTGTGGGAAAAAATAAGTTTGAAATGAAAGCAAACACAAAAAGACTCCTTGTAGAACAATAAGCCAAAAGTATAGTGGCATTCTTTGAAAATGATGAGCGCCACAATTTTTGGGGGCTTTTGCTATAAAAGAAAAGAAATTCCTTATTATTTTCATTTTTCTTTTGACTATATCTACCTAGCTGAGGACCTACAGCTAGCTAAGGACCAAACTCTATGATTTATAATGAATTTATTAATAATTAAATTAAAGAGCATAGTAGAAAAATGCACGAATAAGGCATGTAAATATACATCATACAATAAAGACAATTGGAAAGTCATGGTTGAAGACGCCGATGCGTATAGATCTGTCACTGAAGAATTGAACAAAAAGAAAATTCAGTGGCACTCGTACGAAAATAAAGCTACAAGATCGATAAAAGTAGTAGCAAGAGGCCTTCACTCTTCATGTGTTGCCAAAGAAATTGTCGAAGACCTTATACAAAAAGGCTTTCAAGCTCTCGATGCCAATAACCTTATTAAAACTGAGATAGTAAAAGACTCCACTGGGGTATCAACGACAAAAAAGAGATCTCTACCTTTATTTATGCTCACGTTTGAAAATAAAGAAAGTCTCGATAAGATTTATAGTATTAAATCAATTATGGGCATAGTTGTCAAAATTGAACCACTGCGAAAGTCGAAAAGTGTTCCACAATGTAAGCGCTGTCAAGCCTTTGGGCATACACAAAAATACTGCAATCGCGAGTTCGCTTGTGTTAAATGTGAAGGCAGACATGCAACCAAAAACTGTCCCATGGGCAGAGAACAGAAAGCGAAATGTGTTAATTGTCAAGGCAATCATCCTGCAAGTTACAGAGGATGTCCAGTAGCAAAAAAGTTCCAAGACACAAAAAGAAAAAACAAAACTGGGAACAAGTTTAGAAACTCAACCAACACAAAACCAGTAGTTGAAAGCAAAAAAGTAACGGTCGATAACATTACTAAAAATCAACCGGGAAAAGCAATTGCACTAAGCAAAAGTGATGAAAATAAATCCTATTCCCAGATTGTAAAAAATGTGCGGAAGAATGAGGAAACTTCTATAAAAGAAATGCTGGAACTCATCCTGAAAAGGATTGACCAACAAGATTTAAACATAAAACAGCTAAGCGAAGAAGTCGCTCTTAAAAAACAATGATGGACAGAACACTCAAAATCGCAACATGGAATGCAAACGGTCTCTTACAGCATGTATCAGAACTAAACATCTTTTTAGACATAGAGCATATAGACATTTGTTTGGTGTCCGAAACCCACCTCGCTATTGAACAAAATCTTGATAATAAATTACCAAACTATACATGTTATCACGCTCCGCACCCAGCTGACAAAGCTAGGGGAGGATCAGCAATACTTATAAAAAAGTGCTTAACACACTTTGAAGAACCAAAGTTTACTAAAGAAAACATGCAAGTAACAACAATTAGTATTGGTATAAAAAAGAAAGAATTCAAAATAGCAGCTATATACTGCCCTCCGAGGCGCTCTCCAACTGAAGAAGACTATGCAGAACTCCTACATTTGTTAGGACATAACTTCCTTGTTGGTGGCGACTTCAATGCTAAACACACCCAATGGGGATCTAGGCTCATAACAACAAAAGGTAAACGGCTATACCAAGCAGGCCGAAAATACAACTGCGAATTTTATTCTTCTGGTTCGCCAACATATTGGCCATCTGATACTAACAAAATACCAGACCTTATAGACTTTTTCGTAGTTAAAGGTATTAAACGAAATCATATAAGTGTCGAAGGTAATTATGATTTATCATCAGATCATACTCCAGTAATTTTATCACTGAGCGAAACAGAAATAATAGAAAAAAGTAATCCCAAGCTCGTGAATAACAGAACAAACTGGAACGAATTCAGAGACAAACTTGAAAATTTTATAAACCTAAGATCCCCTATGCAAACAATTGAACAAATTGATCATGAAGTAGAATAATTTATTGCTGATGTGCAGCAGGCTGCAGAAGAAAGTACTCCAACTATTTCGAATGCGAGAGAAAAAGAAATAAAATATCCTATCGAAATAAAGGAGTTGATATTGGAAAAAAGAAGAGCTAGAAGAAAATGGCAATCCACGAGATTCCCAGATGATAAGGTAGTTTTTAACCGTCTTAACAACGAATTAAAAAAAAGAATCTGTGAGTTTAAAAATGATTCACTAAGTAGATTCCTGAAAAGTCTGACGACGGATGCTTCTACAGAATACTCCTTATGGAAAGCAACTAAGCGTCTAAAAAGACCTCAGACACAAAACCCGCCGATAAAATCTCAAGATGGTAAATGGATCGGAAACCCGAAACAAAAGGCTGATCTCTTTGCTGAACATCTCGCGAATGTTTTCAAGCCATTCCCAGCAAGCACAGCTACAGATCCCTTACAGTTTGTTGACAGAAACGACGAATGTGAAATACCTTTTGTCACGCTCAAAGAAGTAAGAAGCATGTGTCAACATAAGCTGTCAAACAAAAAATCACCAGGGTACGATCTTATAACTGCTCAGGTTCTGAAAGAAATGCCTCTTATAGCCTTCAAGAAACTCCAATTTATAATAAACGCATGCCTTAAACTAAGATATGTGCCACATCATTGGAAAATTGCGGAAGTCATTGTTATACCTAAACAAGGTAAGCCACCAACAGAAGTTACATCTTACAGACCAATATCGCTTATACCAATCATGGCAAAAGTTTTTGAAAAACTGCTACTTAAAAGGCTTAACAAAATAATTGAAGAAAGAAGACTAATTCCGAGCCATCAGTTTGGATTTAGAAATAAACATTCCACGATAGACCAAGTGCATCGAATTACGGATGTTGTGGAAAAGGCACTTGAAGAAAAACAAGTATGCTCGTCTGTATTCTTAGATGTTGCTCAAGCTTTTGACAAGGTTTGGCACTTGGGACTTGAGTACAAACTGCATAGGGACTTCCCCAGGCAGTACTACGAAATACTGAAATCCTATATTACGAACCGACTCTTTAGAGTACGGTACGACCAAAATTACTCGGAACTTAAGAAAATTGAAGCCGGTGTACCACAAGGAAGTGTCCTAGGACCAACCCTGTATCTGTTATATACAAGGGATATTCCAGTGGACATCAACGCTATCATGGCCACCTTTGCTGATGATACTGCAATATTGGTGCCAGATAAATCCGTTACGAAGGCTACACAAAAATTGCAAAATGCAGTCGATAAAGTTAGTGATTGGACGCACAAATGGCGTATCAAATTAAACGAAACAAAATCGACGCATATAAACTTTACAAACAAAAACATAAACAATGTTCCAATTTTTATAAACAGTACAGAAGTACCTTACTCCAATACCGCCAAATACCTTGGAATGAATTTGGATGCAAAGCTTAAATGGAAAGAACACATCAAAAAGAAAAGAGAAGAACTAAACTTGAAGTACAGACAAATGTACTGATTAATAGGAAAGAACTCTGACCTTTCTATCCAGAACAAACTAATGTTATATAAGCAAGTATTGAAACCCGTTTGGACATATGGCATCCAACTATGGGGCTGTACAAAGAAAACAAATGCTGAACCCATCCAAAAATTCCAAAGCAAGGTCCTTCGTGGAATAATAAATGCCCCTTGGTATATAAGAAATAGCGATCTACATCGTGACCTTCAAATTGAAATGGTTACAGAAGTGGTTAAGAAACATGCTGTATCACACAATAAGCGGCTGCAAAGTCATACTAACTCTGAAATGGAGACCGTATTAAATGTACGAGACAATGTTCGGAGATTAAGAAGAACCAAGCCTCATGAGCTGATGGGCTAAAAGCTACGGGAAAGTGTTATAACCTTAAACTTCCCCCAATGCGATTTTAAAAATTAAGAAATAAAAATCATTTGTCGATCTTTCATAGATTGGTCCTGATTCACCGGTGGTTTTAGTGCGGTAAGAGTCCCACACTACTCGGTACCGATTCTTACCGAGTGTCTTTTGAAGATTTCCATCGGATATAAAAAAAAAAAAAAAAAAAAAAAAAAAAAAAAAAAAAAAAAAAAAAATTAATAATTAAGTTGGTTTTGTAGATGAAATTTGGGAGTTGGGCAAGTTTGGAAGAGGTTGAATTAGGTCAAACACGGATTTGTAGTCATTAGAGGAATTTTGAAATAATTAAATCTTCTTCTTTGTGGAGATTGAGATAGTGAGTAGAAATTAGGTAGGGATTATGTACGCACACAGTTAATGATTAACACAATTAAACAATTATTATTGACAAGTAATACAATGTTGAGTAATGTACTTAAACATAAAAAGTTTCATAAATTTTGAACGCTTCTATTAACTTGAGATAAAGTTATCTGAACTTTACTCAAAATAAAAGCCACTTTTTTATTAGAGTTTTGATTATTTCTACCTTGATACATGCACTGCAGCTGCTGAGGCAATTCTTCAAAATTGGGACTTTTGGCTAAACAAGTAGTAAAGGCCTCTCTAAAACAACCAAGGCGTCTCTTTATAAGACCCTTATTACCCTGTCCTGTTGTACTTTGCAGAAGCGTGGACTATGCTCTTAGCGTCAATTCAAGAGCAAAGTTCTTCGCGTGATCTACGGTGGTAGAGAGATAGGATGGAATGACGAGCTCTTAGCTTAGGTTAAAGTGGCTGTCCATTATGGAATCGGACACACTTAGGCCAGTTTAATGGTCCATTGTTATACCACATGAATCTTGAGGTTTCCTCCTAAGCTCAATGGAACCAGTTTGAGTCCCTTACGTATGAGTGGCTGATTATCCTAGATTGTTAAAGAAGAATTACCCTATAGGTAATTCTTGCGTTTTTGAGCTAGAGCAGGGTATGTACAGAGAAGGTAAAGATAAGTAGCCTCCCCTTCTTCGTTCATACAGCTTTGGCAAAAGTCATTTGAGAATACGTCTAGCAGCGTGGCATGCTTTCCTATTAGACTGTGTCCGGTTTTGACACCTATTATCGAGCTTATATGCGATCTTCTTAGAGAAAGCAAGAACCTTGATCGATTACAGTCTAGTGCTGACAAGATGTTTTGGTGATGCTGTTCCAACTGGTTTTTGCCTTCTTCATAGCGTCTTGTATTAGCAACAGTTTACAAGTAGCGATTGATATGCCAGCATTAGACAAACAAGGTAGAATGGGTTGTACTGTACCATTTCTGAAGAGTTCATCCGCATTACAGTTTCCTGGAATGTCCTTATGGTCTGGCACCCAGCAAAGGTGAATATTAGATTGTTGTGCCAACTCCATGATCCAAATGGTCGACAGTTATGGACTGTTATTATAAAGAGTTTGTAGAGACAGAGTCCAGAGAATTGATACAGGCCTGACTATCTGAGAAAATACGGATATCAGATATTGATATCACGTTTTCTTTAAGCCATGGCAAGGCTTCGTTTATCTCCAAAAGTTCCGCCTGGAATACGCTACAATGATTGGGAAGGCGGAATGAGAGACTTAATTTCAGTCCTACAGAGTACCTACAGACCTCCACCAACCCCTTCTTTTGTTTTTGACCCATCTGTGTAAAAATGGATTGACTCGTCCTCCAAGAATGTCCTATCCTCCCGAAAAGATCTGGGAGGTATAGAAATGTGGAAATTTCTGTCGAATTGTAGTTGGGGGATGGTGTAGTCTGTATGCTTTGGAATTGATTCTAAGTACCTTAGAATCACGGAGTGGCCAATGTTGTTGTTAGTCCACTGCGTCGAAGCTTTGAGGCGAATAGCAAGGCTTGCAGCTATTTGTTTGATTAATATATCAAGAGGTGTAAGGTAGAGCAAGGTGTCCAGCGCCGCAGATGGGGTCGTGCGAAACCTATCTGCTTATTTATAGGCAAGCTGAACGTTGGACTTTATTTAATTTGTCGCGGTTTGTAGCTTTCTCTAAAGCAGTCCACCATACTGCCACACCGTACATTAAAATGGGTATAGTTACCGATGTGTATAGCCAATGCGCCATTCTGGGTTTTAAGCCCCATTTATTACCAATAGCTTTTTTGCAAGAAAAGAGAACTACAGTAGCTTTTTTGGCTCTTTCCTTTACGTTGCGTTTCCAATTTGGTTTTTTATCTTAAACAAGACTCAAGTATTTAGCCTCGTCTGAGAATTTTAATTGGATTACTCTTATATAGGGAGGTTTGACAAATGGAATTTTGTATCTCCTCAAAAATAAGACTAAATCGGTTTTGTGTGGGTTAACACAGTCCACAACGATCAGTCCAAAGTATAATTTAGTATAAGGCATTTTGTAAGAGTGCTTTTACGGTGTTAAGATGCGTTCCTGAAACTGCTATAGCAACGTCGTCTCCATGGGCTATCACTCTGAAACCCACCGTACACAGATTAGTTAGGATTTCATTGACCACTAGGTTCAAGAGGAGAGTAGATAGAACACCACCTTGCGGTGTCCCTCAACTATCGATTCGTCTGCCAGAAGAGTTGCCCAGTTTTGAGGTAATTATTCTGCTAGACAGCATTAAGTGAATTAACTCCCCGAGCGAACTCTCTACTTTTAGAGATGTTAATGCAGATGTGATTGCAGATGTGTCCACATTGTTAAAGGCACCTTTAATGTCAAGAAAACCATAGTTAACTCTTTATGATGGAAGAAATATTAGATGGTGCGTACTAAGGTGTGTAACGCTGTTCCCACAGATTTACCTTCACAGTAGACATGTCGAGAGGAAGACGTAAGTCTTGTAATACTTGCCCTTAAACGGATATCAACCAATCTTTTCAAGGTCTTAAGAAGGATTGATGATAGACTTATATGTCGTAGATCTTTAGGATTGACTTTCGAGCATTTATCTGCTTTGGGTATAGACAGCTGTTAAAAATTACCTCAAGATTTGGTTTGAAGTTTTTTGTACAGTTAAGCTGGTATTATTCCATCTGGTCCTGCTGATTTAAATGGTTTCAAGCTGTTAAGAGCCCATTGTAGCTTGTGCCTTGTGATCAGACCTTGTGGATATGTTGTATTGGAACATGAACGAATATGATTGTTGCAAGTTTTGGTTAGCGAACTATCCCATAAAAGTGAGTATCCAGTAGTAAGTTTTGCGGTTCATTAGTTGAATTTATCCAGGAGTCGTCTGCATTTTTCAAGCAGCTTGCCATCGCTGGATTAGTTGAAAGAATTTAACGTAACCTGGAGGCTTCAGAAGTTTCAGAAGAAGAAGTAGGATCTCCAGAAAGATCGCCACTGCATCGAACGAAGAGTATCCCCACACTTGCGATCCGTAAAAAAGAACTACAATTGCAATTTCTCGAAAACCTTTTTATTAAGCAATACGTAAAACTTCATTTTTCCAATAACAGCTTCTCGACAAGTTACACATCGTACGCTTAGCTATCGCTACTTTTGCTCGGAGGTGTCCGTCTAGATTCAGGTTCGAGATAACCAATAAACCCTGATACTTCTACTGCTTACCTATTTCTACTACTTCTTCTTGAAAAGTCCATTTTTCCATGCTAGAGTATCTTCCTCCACCGCTTCTAAATATCATTATTTTGGACTGATAAATTAACTGATAGGTTCCAGATTTTGCAATAGCACTAAAGTCTACTCATCATCAACTGCATTCCGTTAATAGATTCGGCCAGGAAGACTATATCGTCAGCATACATGAGACCAGAAATGGAAATTCCTTTAAGAACTATACCGCCTCTGACTGAGTTTGTAATATTATCGTTTATGTATAGACTGAACAGTAGAGCGCATCGGAAAGTTGTTTTCCATTCCACACTCGTGCGACGTTTTTTGTATACATTGCTTTGATTTTTGTAGATATTCCATAATTGTAGTACTTGTATAAGAGAGCTTCTCTAGGTTTAGAGTCGAAAGCTGGCCGTTAGTCAGCGAAAAATGCATACAGCTTTTTGCCAATATTTTTGAAGATTTCTCAAAAATATCGTTGAATTCGACAGTAAGAAGTTGTAGAAATGTAGGGCTAAGATGTTTTTAAAATTCAAAATGCATTCTGATCCCCCGTGGACCTGTGCCATTTTTAGAATTTTGTATACCTGCTTCAGCTTTGGAAAGAGAAAATGGAGCATCAAGAATTTAATCGGCTATTAAATGGGTTGCATATTGAATTGGAGGCGATATTTCAGTTGTGTTAAGAAGACTCGAAAACTGTTTTTTAAGAATATCTATGTGCTGAGACGCAGCAGACATTCAAGTCGTCTTTTCACTCAAAAGCTTAAATGCTTCCCAGAAATCAGTTGCGTTTTTAGCCTTTTTTATTGTTTCAATATGTCTGAGGTCAAAATTTCGTTTTTAAACTATAACAAAGCTCTTTGTATTTTTTGTTTCCAAATGCATACATGACTTAAGAGTTAATGTGATCTGACGTTCTGAGTAACTTTAAGTATGCAAAAGAAAGGTTTCTTGCTGCCAAACACTTTCTATCTAACCACTTTTGCTTATTTGTAATGACCTTTTTTTCAAACGTTTTTCGACAAGCTGCATTTTTTATGAAAGTTACGAGTTTGTCTAAGTCGGAATTCTCTGGAACGTCTGTGGCTACCAGCGAATCTATCTATCGCTCATACTGCACTGAAAAATTCCTCTGTTTTGGCCATTTCAAAGATATTTCGGTGAAAGAGAAAATCCCGAAACCGCTGTTCGTCACGAAATGTTCCTAACTTAAACGAGACCTCCAACGGCATGTGGTCGGAGTCCGTACAGCTACTTCAAATCTATATCCAAATGGGAGATATGATTCCCAGATATAAAACAATAGTCGATCACAGAACGCGATGTTCCACGGATAAAATTAAATTCACCATCTCGGTCGTCTTCACAACTTTCGTTTAGAACGTGACAATCTAAAGCATCAGCCATTTCCAAAATTTTTGTTCTCTTAAAGTGACATCTCATCTTTCGATTTCCTATTATAATAAATATGATTTGAATGTGTTATAGTGTTAAAGTTATTTTGTGATAGGTCAATCCTTCCATTGAAATCGACTATCATCACCAGATTGGTTGGTCCTACGAGTAGTTCATAAACAGGTTCTCCCTTATCGTAGTGTTGTTTCCAATGACTGCAGTTCAAATGAATCGAAAAAATTTAAAAACAGCTGTCTTCAATTGATATTTCAAAAATTCGGGATTAGTCTGTTTTTAAATTAAGCCGACATATCTTTCAGAGACTTTTTATACCTGAAAAGTTCACTTCCACCTCCCCTACCAAATACATTAGATTACAAAGTTCTTAATATGATTTAAAAAAAAATCAGGATATATAGGTTCTGCTGGCATACAGTTTTTTCTAAATCAAGTCTGTAGGTAAAGCGACGAAGACTAAGCCAGAAGGATTAAACTCCAGCTCCTGAGATGGATGAATCACGGAGAGCGCATGAAAACCAATGCTCTGCTCCAGAAAGTCTTCGAATCAAGGCCCTCAGGACAGTGCAGTAGACGAAGGCCGCTGATCAAGTGTCGCATGAAAGTTGAATGTGACCTCTCCCAATTTGGAGTGCGCAACTGGAGGTATATAGGGACCAAAACCGCATTATGCACAGGACGGGAGCGCCACCATAAGTCAGTAAGTTCTAAATGCACAGTGTTTTGAAACACAGAATTCAAGACACACAGAATACTGTCGAAACAGTTTCATACGGTATTATACATAATATCAATCATACAGAATTTTTAGTATCTCGACTTGCTCCAAATGAAAACTTAAACCTCTCCATCCAACTATATGTTCGGTGCCCTTAAATTACAATTGATTTGTGGAAGTAACTATTATATGCGTCACTAAGGACAGGTACGCCTATGCATTGATCCGTTAGACACTTTTAATAATTGTTACAGAATATTCCTGGAAAATCAGACACGTTCTACTAATTATCACGGAACATTGTTTTTCCTGCAAAAACATCAAAATCTTTTGCCTTGAATTTCAATTAATTTAGGTTTGATATTTTTTTTTCCATTAATTTTCCTCCTCATCCTTTTTGATTATGATATTGACACCCACTCAAAATAGAGATTCTTCTTTATCTGCTCCCATATAGAAAATCTATTCCACCAAAGGGTAGAAAACAATCTTTCATCAAAAACATCATCACTCAGTGTCACTAATTACCATCATAATCTGAATATAATATCATCATTACCGCTATAATCCCCGAAAGTAACTCTCATCAGAAATTCATTCGAATACCTTATGCGCGCATATCGTAGGTGGAACATCAACTGCCTATGTCTACTTCTTCATAATACACCTATCTACAGCCAACACCTATCTAAGTACCTTACCTATTCCTCATCTATACCGCCCGCCAGCGTGCGTCACCGTTCGTCGTCGTTCGCTCCTTCCATTTTAACCAATCTACATTAGGCTCTCACAGATTCATGCCACAAAATTGTGTCCTCGTGTTTTCGTTGTTGTCGTTGTCATCGTTGTCGTCGTCGTCGTGCGCCTTACCCAGAACCACTCGACTCGGATAAATAACCATTCACTTGGATATTTACGATTATTGAGAGATCCTGCTACCGGTACTTTACTCTACCGATCCCTGGGTGGTCGTACTTCGTAATTCTACATCACACGTCCTCCACAAGCAAAAGGTATAAGGTATATGATATAGGATATATAGGTACGAACGTGAGTAGGTCCTTGGTACATGTCCCGAGAATGCCATCATCATCATTATAAAACCACAACTCGTTCGACAGAGTACAGAAAAGGACCTTTCACCTCTTCACTTCGTTCAGCAGTACCAACTCCAGCTTCGGCACCAACAGTATTAGCAACAGCGTCAGCCAGCCAGAGCCAGAGCCAGAGGCAGCGGTAGCGTTGCTTGGCAGAAGCGATGCTATGCGGTGAAAACAATTTCGAGAAAATCTCAGCATACCAAAGTCGTCCTTGTCGTTGAAACACATTGAGTGTGTGGTAAGAAATCCATATATGAGTGAGGCACTCCTGTGCTATGCACAGAACAATTATTGAGATTTATATTCCTTCGCCTCTATATACGATGCCTCGCCTTGGTGCCACTGCCACTTCCACCCGAAAATAGAAGCTTCCAAAGCTGCGGCGTGCTCGAGTTCTGAAGGTAGTGTGTTTGCATAGAAAATGTGCCGAAAACAAAACAAAGACCTGAACATGAACATAAAAGGAAGACAAAAAAACAGAAAAATAACAAAAGTCCTCGCATCCTTGGCAAAAGTGAGAAATGAAAATTTATGTGCAAGTGGCGTTGGAGACCTCCAATATCGATTTGAATTCCATAAGGATATCAAAGGTAAACAATGAACTCGATCGAAGAAGGAATTCCCGTAGATAGGTACGAGTATATGTAGAACAAAAAAAATCAGACATACGTGCTCGCAGGACATCTTGAAGTTGAGCACCTTGTTTTGTGTGCATATTGAGCAAGTTGGGCTTGATGGGGGCTTTCGCTATCGCCATCGATGCCGTCGCCATATATTCCATTTGATAGTAAGGTCCTGGTTTGGTAGTAGGTAAACATATATACCTACTTTGTCAGGCACAATAAGTGTTAAAGTCGATAGTAGTCGTATAGTTGGTTCAGGTTAAGGTTTGGGATCGGTTTGGAGGAAATAAAGGACACACGCTTGTGCACGATGTGAATTTATGCACACATTACAACTTTCGCAGGATAACAATAAAAATCCATTTTATGGGTGTTTTATTTAAAGCAATACACCCTACAATCTTGTGTCTTTACTTTTGTCAATATTATACCGAAGGGTGGTACCTCTGTATGTGCTATCGCGTGAGAAGTACCAATAAAACACAGGATCCTTATTCTATAGGTACAAAGTCATGTATGAGTTCCTCCAGAGTCTCTACATTTACCTAGAATAAGTGCTTGGTCTGTCTATAGAGGACTTATATTGGTGAAGTGGTGATAATATGACAATGAAAAGAGTGAGTAGGAGAAGCTGGGGGAGGCAGAGAGATTGAACCACCTATACTCAACTCAATGGCACTCTAATCCAAATATTAGATTCCTAGAAGAAGAAAGGATAACAGAAAAATAAACACATTGAGTAGAGTATAGGTGCACGATTGGATTTTTGAAAAGAAAAAGAAAGCTACAAAAGTATATAAATTGTGTAGGTAGCTAAGGGTTGGGGTTGGGATAGGTGCGGAGAGAATATTTATACAAAATGGAAGGCAAATATGGGGACAAAAAGGACGACATACAATAGAAAAAGAAAAACTGTATGTCCTAAGAGGATAATTAATTATTAAGATCGAGAACAGAACAACAAAAGATGAAAAGCGGTATAATCCGTTTTTGTGCGAGTATTGTTTAAGTGTGTGGATAATTTATTCACATACAAAAAGGCTTGAGGTCCTTTTATGCAACTTTATTACGGCTACACACAATGATATGAGTCAATTTGAGGGTTTTAGAAAATAAGAAAAAAGATCGATATAATAGAAGAACAAGAAGAAGAAGAAGAATGGGGATGGATAAATAATACATTTGTATGGACTTTTCGTAGGATACTATATAGGATGGGTTTGACAAAAAGGAGCTATGTGAATGTGGATGTGATGACAACTAACAATTTTTGTATTATAAATACATTATGTATATGTTATAGAACAGTGTGTGTGTGTTGTGCATGTATTAGGAAGGTTTTTCAATTTTAATTCTAGAAAGGGCTTAGAAATTGTATTTTGGTTGGGGTCAGACATTTTATCAACTAAGTGGAAAGATTATTTTCCTCAAGGATTTAAGAGAATTGGGAGAAAAAGTTTGAACTTTTTGCGAAGTTAGTTCAAAAACTAAACCAGACATTTTTCATTTCTTATACCTAATTCGGAAATTATTTTTAGCTGTGCTCTTACCAGTTCTACAAGGAGTTCTCAAGTTCTTTAATCTAATACGTTTTGCATCTTTTGCAAAATAAACTTTTGCATATAAATTTAGCAATTATTACGTCAAAAAATCATACTTGTCAGGGGTTTTGAAGGTGCTTGTGATTCATTTTGGTTAAGGGAGTTACATTATCGGAAGTTCCCAGAAGTTCTTTATATCCGTGGTGTAATGATTATTGCATAGGACTGTCATGCCAAAAATCTTGGGTTCAATCCTCGACTCTGCCATCTAAAGTTTTTGCACTTACTGACAAATCTTCTACGCTTGTCATGAAAAGTGCTTTCCCAAGCCAGCCGGTCATCACTCATCATTGGTTGGAAGTTGTAAATATAATTTTAAAATTTCTAAGCAGGTACTGTTGGCATTATGATTAGTGCGTTGGACTGTCATGTGAGAGGTCTTGAGTTCGATCCCTGCCTGTGCTACCTAAAGTTTATTTCACGGGTACTGCCTCTTGCGCGGAATTGACAAATTCTCCAAGACTAATTCTTGTCATAAAGATGTGCTTTCTCAAATTTGCCGTTCGGATTTGGTATATAAACTGTAGGTCTCCTCCATCCCTGCAATTACTCGCACACAGGAGTGGTTGAGGGTTGCAAGTCACTAGACCCTGGTGCTCTACGGACTGTTGCACCACCTAATTTATTTTAAGCGGGTACTCTTCTGGTTCATTACAAAATAATATGGAATTTGTGCCAAACTGTCGATATTTCTAAAAGTCTTACAATTTTTCATTAAATAACATTTCGTAAGAATACGGAAAGTTTGGAGGCGATATCGTTCCTTGTGCTCAAAATACTCTCGAATCAAAAACCATATTTCATCAGTTTTTAGTTGTTTTTTGTAGATTAGAATTTAGGTAAAAAATATATTAAAGGTAACAAAAATGTTTTGCATACAATAAAATAACTTCGATTTCAATACACCATTTTTGTTCTCTAGATTTAAAGTCGAGTTTTTATAACGTATAAAAAAGTACCGATTAAACTTTTAAGAGAAATTATCTTACCAACAATGTTTTGCAAAAAAGGAAATTACTTTGAAGTCAAATCACGAGACATTAAGACGAATATCAAGTTTTACTAATTTTGTTTGGTATTTTGAATTTGAATTTTCTAAAAATTTAACAAATGGTAAATGGTTTTTATCAATCAAACCCACTTTGACCAACTCTCAGTAGTATTCTTGCAAGTGGTATTATTTTTATGAGAAAACTGTCACAATTTTTTAAAAAAATGTATCAGCTGTCAAAATAGTATTTTTTACCAACAGGTAAGTCATGGTTTGATGAGGAATGTCTACAGGCAAATGTAGCAAAGCAACGGGCACGCAAAGCGGAGCTGAGCATAAAAATAGAGCGGAACGCCAACTTTTCATAAAAGCATCGAAAGAGCATGAGAAGCGAGAGGTCAAAAATATTAAGAGTTTAAAAGCAGAAACGAAATTCACAAGTACATTAACCTCGAACGGAAGGCTCCAAAGACGAAAGCATAATGGAACAGCAGCCAATTTTGGAGATACGGAAGGTCCATTTCTCCAGACTGCCTTCATTTGAGTCAATTAAAGGGTCTTATAAATGGTTATTTTGTACATAAAACAAAATGCTAAAATCCTCGTGGTTAAACGAGGGAGTGAAGGCTCCTGATGTGTTCGATTTTTAATAACCCTGAATTTAATCTTTTTGTTAAATATTTCTTTAGGTGCGATGGATAAAATGTTTAGTAAAGTATATGAATGAACACATAAAAACAGCAAAAACCACCCAAGCAAACAACCAGAGCCAATGAACCCTGAGACTGCTCTTACTACTTCTGGTGTATTGAAAGAATTTTGACATTGGCGCACAACGTGGGGATTTTTTTGTATATCAACAACGTCTAGAAAGAATTTAAAAACACTATGCTTTTGAAGAAGTATACAGAACTTCTTTCTTTGGTCCAAAAGTTAGTAAAAATATCTGGCCATTGGTAAGACGCATCGATGGAAGAGAACCTCTAACCTGCAGCAGCTATAGATGCATTAGTCTATTTAACATATCTGACAAAATCTTCTCTGCAGTATAATATATATGAACGTCCAAAGCCCATTTTCAAAGAAGTGATAGCTTATTATCAGTGTGATTTTAGATCAGGAAAGTCTGTAGACGATTAAATATTTACATTACGGCAGATCTTGGAAAAAACCCAAGAACTTCAAATTGACACTTGCCATCTCTTCATAGATTTCAAGGCCGCATATGACAGCATCCATAGAGACGAGCTGTCTCCAGTTTTGTCATTCTTGCCAAATGACCATGGAAAATTAACGCTGCTCCAAAAAGTTCGGAAACAACAGAACATTTCGGTGTCAAAAAATGCTTAATAGAAGGTAATGGGCTGTCATGCGATGTCTTTAACATTGTACTTGGAAGAATAGTGCAAAGCTTGTAATTTCAAAAGTCGATATAATAACTTGCATATGCTGAAGACATTGACATAATCGGAAGATCTAAGCTGATGTCGATAAGGCTTTTGTGAGTATTAAGGCAGAGGCAGAGGGTTTCAGGGTTAATGAGGGCGAAAAGTACATACTGTCATCAAGAAAGGATCTTCAATACCGACGCCTCAACTTTGAGGCAGTTGAGAACTTTGTCTACCTAGGCTCCTCTATGAACACATAAAGCAACACCAGTACTGGGATCAAAGTAAGAATAACTCTTGGTACTTACTGACTTACTTAAGGTGGCGCTACGGTCATGTGTGAACTAAGGCTTCTCCCAACAAACTTGTCCATTTTGCTCGGTCCCTAGCTAGATGTCTCCAGTTTTGCGCTCCAAGTTGAGTGAGGTCACTTTCCATTTGTGCGCGCAACCTGTGTGGTGGGTGTAGATTCGAAGAGTTTCTGGCCGAAGCATTGGTTACCATACGCTCTACGTGACCCTTAGTCGTTGGACTTTTAACCTTCTGGCTAAGTCTACGTCGCTATATAGCCTGTACAGTTTGTCGTAAAATCTTCTCCTCTACTCCCATTCGATGCATACGGGACCGTAGATCACGAAGAACTTTTCTCTCGAACCGCCCCAAGGAGCTTTCACTTTGATCCCTCGAGAGAGGACTTTCCTACTCAATTGCTTTCTTCGCCCAAAGAAACAGCGGTTAGCAAGAGTTATTCTGCGGTTGATCTCAGCGCTGGTGTTGCTTTCTGTGCTTACAGCGGAGCCTAGGTAGACGAAGTTTTTGACTACCTCAAAGTTACGTCTGTCAATGGTGACGTTTTGACCAAGACGTCAGTGTCGTATGTCCTTTCTTGACGACAGCATACATGTCATCAGCATATGCTATTAATTGGACACACTTTTGAAAGATTGTGACGCTAGTGTTGACGTGTGAGCTTTGCACTATTCTTCTAAGTAGGATGTTAAAGAGATCGCATTAGAACGCATGACCTTGTCTAAAGATTTTTTTTAACATAGAAAAGTTCTGTAAAATTGTTTCCAAGCTTTATGGAGCAGCACGAATTCTCCATGGTAACTAGACATGGCTCTAAACAGCTCGGCGCTGTAGATGCTATCATATGCGGCCTTGAAATTGATGAAAAGATGGTGGGTGTCGATTTGGGGTTCTTGGTTTTTTTCCAGGACCTGCCGTTCTGTGAATAAAAAAAAACTGTGGACTTTCCTGGTCTAAAACCAAACCTATCAGGTTGTTGACGATGGGCTTTAGACGTTCACATATTACGGTAGAGAAGATTTTGTAGTCGATGTTAAGTAGACTGATTCCTCTATAGATGGTGCAGTTAAGAAGGTCTGCTTTTTTTCAGGATCGCGCAAACAATACTGAGGTTCTATTCATCGATCATGCTTTCTTTCGACCATATCTTACAGATAAGTTGGTGCATACTCCAGCTGCTTTAAAGGCTTTATTAGACTTCAGCTTATAAATGGCAATCTTTACTTCGTCTAAGTCAGGAGGACGGGATTGTTGGCTTTCGTCGTCTATATTGAATGGATCATCCTGCCTGACAGCGGAATTCAGTTCTTCTTCGCCGTTATACAGTCTGCAGAAGTCCTTCCATATCCTCAGCATTGACTGCGGTTCCACTATAATGTTTCCACTTTCGCCTTTGCAGCCTTCGGTTCTAAGTTTAGGTAACTCTGAATTTCGTTTCACCTGTTCATAAAACTTTCGAACTTCATTTCTGCTTTTAAACCTTTCAACATCTTCGACCGCACGCTTCTCATGCCCACTCTTTTTCCTTCTGAGAAGTCGGCGTTCCTCTCGCCTCTTCTGCCCATAGGGCTCCCGAGCAGATCTCGTCCTTTTATGCAGCGACGCTTTGCGTGCCTGTTGTTTGGCTGCATTTGCCTGCCACATTCTTCTTCGAACCCGGGGTTCCTTGTTGGTGGCTGCTTGGAACTCAGCAGATCAGACGCGGCATCTCTGATTGCATCTTGCCAATGTTGCCACTGGTTTTCGAAGCGTGTCTGGCGTCGATCGCAATATGGTCAATCTGGTTGACGGTAGATTGATCTGGAGAAGTCCAAGTTCCTTTGTGGATCTTGAGGTGTGGAAAACGCGTACTGGCTACCATGACGTTTCGCCCGCAGCAAAATTTATAAGCCTGAATCCATTGTCGGAAGTGTTGGCTGTTCTTCCCGATCATTCCACCAAAGATGTCTTCCCTTCCTAGCTTGCATTAAAATCACCCAGGACAATTTTAATATCGTAGCTAGGACACTGCTCATATGTTTTGTCTAGGAGTTCGATGAACATATCTTTGATGTTGTCGTGTTTCTCCTCTGTGGGGGCATTCGCGCATATCAGGCTAATGTGTTCATTGTTGCACCTACCTATAGCTCAAGACTTCTTGCCTTAGTCTGGCTCCAATGACGAAGCCCCTTCCAAATAAGCGCTATTGGGTTTCTCTGTAGCATGCACTACAATAAGGCCGCAGTTTTTCTTCCACTTTTTGCCCGGCCCATCCAATATTATTTCCTGGATGACGTTGATGTCTGCTTTATAGCAGTCTAGGGTCTCCGCTATTTCTTCGGCCACACGTGGTTTGTTAAGGGACCTAACATTCCACGTGCATATCCGAAGTTCGTTGTCTTTAATTCGTTTGCGTAGGTTGTCAACAGTAAATCCGTCCGTATCCTAGGCTTGTTGGTGCTTCGCAACTATGAGGTTTTTATGTGGCCAATAAGTCACCCCGACGGCACAACCCCAAACTTAAAGAGCCAGATCTTTAGTGTAACTCTAAGGATGGGGAGCCGAATAAAACCACTCTTTATAGGCCTGGGCTCCGAATTATTCGTAGAAGCCCTATAAGGTGTGCACTAAGTAGTTCAACCTTACTGGAACTGTAGACGCCACCGTTGATTCCATCTCGGGAATTCCTCCACTGCCGTCTGGATAAGGAGAAGTGTCTTAGTGGAAACACCTCTCTCCCCCTCTTTCGTTTGCTGCCACCAACAACTTTCCACTGGGGTTTTAACCCAATCTCCAGTTGAGGTGCTACGCAGCCGATGTTCACCACGGGGAGGTGAGAGAAGGAGTTGATAGACAGAGGTGGGCTTTGAGAAAAACTTGTGGACGCTTGTGTCCTCTTGAATGCACATTTCTAGCATTTGAACATAACTCTTGCTAACCGACGTTTAATTGGGTTAAAAAAGCAAGTGAGCCCTCCCTCGAGCTACCAAAGTCCGTTTCGAGAGAAAAGTTCTTCGTGTGATCTACGGTCCCGTATGCATAGAAGGTTGAGTTGAGGATAAGATGAAACGACGAGCTGTACGGGCTTTAAAGCGATCGTAGAATTAGAATTAGGATATAAGTCCAACGACTAAGATGAATGGGTCACGTAGAGCGCATGCTCCGGGGTGGAAAGTCTGCAAATCAATCCACTTAGATGGCAGGGTCACGTAACCAATTTTTCGAATCCAAGTCAAGGGGACAGCACAGTAAAGGAAGACTGTGGATCATATGGCACTCACAAATGAAAAGTGAAATCAACCAACTTGAAGTAAGCTACTGGCGGAATGTAGCTAGGGACCGAGCTAGATATAGAAGTTTGTTCGGTGAGGCATTAGTTCACACGGGACTGCAGTGCCACCTTAAGTAGGTAAGTACATACGGACCACGGACGTACAATTGTACGTACACACGCACACACAGACATCTTTCATCATGGTATTCAATTCATTTCTACTTTTTCAACTAGTTGCACTTTTGGAGCCCTACTTGTTCTGATAATGAAAGTGTGTTGTAGCATTCTTTATCACAAGTAAGTAATTATTAACAGTTAACCTATCTAATAGGATCATTTGTGGTACTTGATATTGCAATGTGTATACACTCTTCTCTTTCTCTCTCTTTTACTCTAATATCAAAACACTTGTGTAGAACATTTAGAATAAGGGGCAACATCTAATAATTAAGAGGAGATATCGCTCAAGAACATTTAGCGACTACAAGAACCTAGTGATTTCTCGAACCCATTTGAGGTATATTAATAAGCGCTCGAACCCATTTGAGGTATATTAATAAGCGCTCGGAAGCAAAGCGGTTCATTATTGATTGTAAACTGCGATAAAGTAAAGACTGTGTTTGAAAAGTAATAATAATTGAAAGTGTTCAATAAATAAGTTTGAAGCGATTTAAATAAAATAAATTTGTGTTTTATTTACAAGTATGAATGAGTATTAACTATCGGACCAAACCAAATATTACAACACTATAGATTTTTTGTTTAATTCAAGTTCTACTCCAAAGTGGTGAAAATCCTAAATTAAGCCATCGTTCTTGTTTGATTCCTTAATAAGTGAAAAATCACCTAAAAGACTTAGTTTTCTTTTGATAAATTGTCATTTCTTATACCTAAACTGTAATTGTCAATGTAAATTTATTGACTTAATCCCTCATTCTGAAATGAAGTTCGCTAAAAAATAAATCAATTTAGCTTAAGCCCCATAAGGTTCTTGATCTTGATATCATCGCGTTCTTATCATCTATACAGACTTCTCGACGTCATCACTTTCTCACTCCTCATTGGATGGAATTAAAATTCTAATTTCCAAAGCACGGCACGCGTAGCCCAATTTTTTTCCCATTCTTTCTTTAATTTTCCATTCCTCCAATATTATGTTTATTTTACAGAGCAACAATTAATCTTCGTCAGTTCAAATTGCTTTCAATTACAAACGTCATTTTCCTTCCAAATTTCCATTTGTTCAAAGAAAAAAAAGTAAAATACAAAGTAGGTAGGTAAAGCCTGGCAAAAAATAAGAAGAAGTAAAAGAAAAAAAACAGAATCCCCTCCTCGAAAAGTCCATAATATAGTTCTTCTGCCAAAGCTAACCATCATCAGCCCAAACCCACCCGATTCCATCAGCATTCAGAATGTCCATCATCAGACAAATGTTGCAGAAAACTAAACAGAAACACCAATCTTCATGTAAATTTTCCCTTTAGTTACAAAAGCCAAACCCCCACCCACTGCCCTGTCAAACTCCCTCCAATTCCCTGTCTAATGCTCCACAATGACTATGACAAAATATACAAATATCCTTTTTTAAAGGCAGTCCAAGGCAAGGCAAGGCAACGAAAGGAATGCTTCTTATGCAAAAAATGCGCCATCTCACACTGGAGTGAATATTTTCGGACGCAATATCTCCAGGGAAACAGAGAGACACAGAAAATATATAAACTTCAAAAGAACTAATGGTAGGTAAGTACGAGCATTGTAAGGGTTCGTAAACTGTGACTATTCCTTGTGATCCTGTTTGCACAATACTTACTGTTCTCTAGGCCAACTCTATGCCACCTATACAAGTACTAGACACCATCATCATCGTCGTCAGGAAAAGGCAAAAGTAAAACTCTGTTTCTGCTCATTCAACTGATGATGACTTTGCAGTAAAACGTTTATGAACTGTTTTTTTGAGGCAGACGACGCACGACGAACGGTGACGGCGACGACGACGGGCGGGGAAAAAACAAGGATATGAGGTATAGCAGGCAGGTATAGGTAGATACGTAGGTACGAGGCAAGTATAGAGGAGTTATAGAGAAATGAACGAAATCACAGCTCACTGGCGATGTGAAGTTTTCCATTATTTTGTTCATTCATTCGTCCTACCGGTGATTTGATTTTCTGTCGAACGCCCTTCCAATGTATTGTTTGTATGCTATATATACCTACCAAAAAGGATATCTCCATCACTTAACCATCACCCCCACCCCTCTCTTCGATGATGTGAACTTTGCCAGTTTGCCACCCATCAAAACAGAGTATCCAACCCAACCAACAGGACAACTACTCGGAATATACGAATATAGAAGGAAAATCAAAAGCAGGTTTCATGCTCCGCCGAATTTGTGAAATTCAATTTACCCAATGGCGCTTTTCCTCTCGTCTCGGATTCCTTTTATCATCTACAATACAGAGTCATTTTCCGTATACACATACACATAGGTAATAGGAAGGTAGTACCTCCTCACCATCCGAACAAGAACCAGAACCAGAACTAGGACATGATGGGAAGCAGAAAATAATCATGTCCAATGAGTCGGCAATATTTCCAACTACAATGCCATCACTGTAGTTCTCCCCGGTACTGCTGCCAAACCAACTCCAACTTGAATTCGAACTCAATCTCAATATACAAACTCGTACTATCCGCTTCCCCATAGTGCGGAGGAGGAGGCTGCTCGTCCTGAAACAAGTTAAATAGTCAATCAGGACAATGATTTTAAGTACGAATATTATCATCATCAAGAATGAAAAGGGACGACATCACCGACTGAACTGCTTTATTGTCGAAATATTTCCTTCTTCTCTGCCAATAGTAACCAATAAAAAAAGTTCCTTCAAAGTGAAGAAAGTAAAAAAACAAAGGACCTACAAGGACTTCAGCTTCTACTTGGTATACTTTGTACTGAGTGAGAGTGAGCTTGAGCTTGAGCGTGTTGAACAAACGAACGCTTGCTGATGCTGATGCTACTTTGCCTTTGATTTTCTGGCAAATTTCATTTTTGCATGTCCGTTCGATTGGAAACGGAAATGACGAAGACATTTAAAGAAGAAAAAATTACTTGACAGGCAAAGCAGCCAAGCAGCCAAGCAGCCAAGCAAGCAAGCAGGCAGGCAGAAAAAAGAAAAAGCAAGCACAAAACACGTCTGTTTGTCGTTTAAATACAGGACGAATCAATGAATCCTTTCTCCTTAAACTTTGTTGTGTTTTTTTTTTTTTGAAATTCTCAAAGTCGCTGTCGTTTTGCTTCTTTGTCGATTGGTTATGTCATTTCAATTTAGATGTTTTTCAAAAATAATAAAAAATAAAACAACGAAAAGTTGAATTTTTCCCTCATTACGGGTGAATGGTTAATGTAAGGACGAAGGCAAGCGACTCAGTTAAGTCGAGACCGAGAGTATTGGAAGGACATTGAAATCAGCATCATTGTTGTCGTCATCTTCTCTTGGTCCTGGGGGAGGTGCTGGGTGGTTCGGGGCTGATGATGAAATTGGGAACAACAATGAAGACGACAGTTTGAGAGAGTCAATTTCTACGGATAAAGGTTGCGGAAGATTGTTAATTTTCTTTTATGGATTTGTTTATTTTTTTTCTTCCTCTATCAATGTTTTAGCTTAAGGATTTTTATCCATTGACCCAATTTTTGTTTTAAAGCGACGACGACAAAACATTGCCAATTCATGAAATCTGTCTTTTAAGGAGATTTTTTTAAGCGGACAGGTGATTTAGGTTCAAGACAACATATTTAATCGGTCCATTGAGATTAAGATACGAACTGGGTTAAGTGCAATTGTTTTGACCAACAGCCAGGGTTTGAGAAGATAGAGGTTAATTTTTGTTTTTGGAGATGAGTTGCCTTTCGGTTGATTGAACTTGTATTGGATTAATATTTTTGTTACTGTTATGGAAATTGACAGTTATTAGTTTTTAATACCTACGTTTTGTTTCTTAAGGTCTGGAGAGTTATTTAAAAAAAATGACAATTTTTAGTTGATACATTTGTAAACATGAATCTTATAACGGATATTTTCTAAGTGGTATATAACTTTAAGTTAGAAACACTATTTTAAATCCCGGCCATTTTGTAAGCTGTCAATTGATTTATTTTTAACTTTCCATAGGAAGTTATTGTAATCGGTCCGATTTGTCGAATTGAAAATGTTGACATTTCTCGAAGTTTCAATGTGTCTGGAGTCGAAATAAAAGACTTTTCTTTTTTATTTGCAAAGTCAGGACTCTTTTCGAAATATGGGCATCGATCCACTATGTCCACTTTAAGGTCTATGTTGACCATCGTCCATCAGAGCAATTAGTTTAATTTAATATGGAACTTTTTACCCTTTCTTTACTGTAAATAAGAATCCACAGGACGTGCGTTCATTGCGTGAACTAATTTTTCGGAATAACTTCTGTACTCGCCAAACTTAATTATTTGAGGCTTTGTGGATAAATTTAGCTGGGAATGGTTTCGATATTGAAAACTTTTAGAGATGAAAGGGAATAACTTCCTTGTATTAAAATAAAAACTAGTTGCTCCACTTTTGTATTTCTCCAGTTTGACAGTTCTAACGTATCAGCGTTTCTTCTTCAAAGATTCCAAGCGAAAAACTGAAGTAAGGTTAAAAGTCGTCACCGTACCGAAGACAGGGACAATTTTTGATCAAACTTGCAAGTTTATTAATATACATACAGAATAGTAGAGGATCCAATATCGACCCTTAAGGAACACCGGTCGAAGTAGGCACTAAATTTGTTTAACAGTCATCAATTTAAACTGTTTGTTTTCTCTAAATCAAAAAAGAATATACAAGCTTAGCGAACTTACAGAAAAATGAAACTGATGCATAAGTAGTGTCAAAAGCCTTAGAAAAATCAAGCAAGACTCAGAAAGTTACATCGCCCTTATCCAGAACTTTTCGTATTTCTTCAGTCACGCGAAGGAGTTCTGCATACAGCTGTGCTCTCTCCGGTAGCCAGATTATTTAAGAGTGAGCAATGAGTTTAGTGTAAGATTAACTTTGATTTGTATATTTGTAGAGTTGATATATGCACATAGGTCTATTTTATGTTCCTCTAGAATTTTAAGGATGTGGTATGATTTTTGCTGTTTTCAAAATCAGGAAAAACTCCTGTAATCAAAACACAACAATACCTGAATAAGTGCTAATTTTTACTGTGTCGGTAGATTTTCATAGTTGCGTTGTTTTGGATTGCAGTCTTAAATTTTGTTTTGAATTTAAAATTTTTTTTTGTTTTTTTTTTTTAAAGATAGCCATGACTTTTGGAGGAGTGCTTTGATGATCAAAATATAATCATTGCTTTTTATTTGGATAGGAAATCAAGTTGCTCAAAGAATCGCAAATGGCGATTTCAAATGTAAGCCGTTTCTCGTCTATCAATTAGAGAATCCATGAGCCATGGAGGGTTTTTCAAAGAATCTGCTTCATGTCCACTAGAGAGCAAATAAAAAAGCATGGATGACAGCATCATTATTTTAAACTTATTCTTTTCCGAAAAAAAACTAATTGCAACAAATAACACTTAAACTTTAAGGCTTTGGTCCTGGTAGACAATGCTCCTGGCTATCAAGTGTTGGTAAGCTATCGGAAAACGTGAAATTAGTATTTTTTCCGCTTAATACGACATCGAAGAGACGGAGTAATCTTTTTTTTTTTACTTTTTATTACTACCACTATATGAAGAGGTAAAAATATAAAACACCAGTAAACTGAAAACTCAAACACCTTATAGCTTCCTGCGCAAGTGCAGACGGTTCTTTCGTTTCCAGGCAGCGCGACGGGAACCTCCAATTGTCTGGGAGTACCTGTAGCATTTTCCAATACCACGTGAGCTCTTGCCAGCCGATGTAAGTCCACGAAAATCACGGTACTTATGCACGTGCTTGTACATCCAGTTGATCTTAGGATCACGACGAACGGCATTGTGGTGGGTGTCAATTAGGATGACTTCGAAGTATTTGTTAGAATCATCCTGGGCAAGCCAGTACGAGTTGAGTACCCTCAATCCACCGACTTTGCGAACGACACGTTCCTCAGCAAATAGATTGCAGACAACGGAAGGCTTCAATTCGTTGATACCATGGCTCTTGGGCTTACCGTGGGTGCAACCCTTTGCCACTGGACGTTTACGACCTCCACGACGCACACGGATTCTGTAGATGACAAATCCCTGTTTGTTCTCGTAGCCTAGACGACGTGCCTTATAGGGACGAGTCGACCTTGGCGAGCGGTGCAATTTTGTCAATTGACGGTATTGCCAAACGCGAATACGAAGCAAGTAGCGCATAACGTCGCTCTGCTTCTTGCGGTAAAGTTCTTGCATATAACGATACGCACCCATTTTTGCGACCTTTTACAGCGATAGACCTTTGAAGAGAATTCGCCTTCACTCCACAAAGTTTAAGTGAAAAAAAAGAAATATCGACTTTTAATAGTTATTACCTTTGACTAACCTTTAAACTGCTTTTAAGTGAGACTGATGGGTAAGAGAAGCCTACCATGCTAGAGTTTTGGAAGAAGTTCATAATTTTGAAAGCCATATAAATTATTTCCGATACATGCGAGGAGTTTGAACCATCTTGCATGAATGGTATTTGGCGAAAAATTTGGCTTGAATGTGTTCACAAAATATTTGCAGCAGAAGTAGATGGTACACAAGCCATTCTTCATGAAGTCTCTAATTTAACTAGAATTGCAATTTTCTAATGAAAAGGATGACAATGATTTAACCTCCAAAAAAAATGTCGAAAGCGATGTGCCTGATTGACGAAGCTATGGAGAAAAATGTCTCAAGTGGTAGCTTCAAATATCAATCACAACAAAGAAATATATTTTTTAAACAAAAAATTGTTTTAGCGGACATTGGACCGATATTTTGTGGACCGATCACATACGCGATGTTGCCAAAAATGCCGCAAGATGTCTAGGTTTTTTGAGACGTTGCAAGAAATTTTTTTCTCCGTCTGATCTGGCTACAATCTACAAAACCTATATACGTCCGAAACTTGAATATAACTCTCATCTCTGGGCTGGTGCTCCAGTAACTTATTTAAGCCTCTTGGACAGTATTCAAAAAAGAGCTTTTAAAATGATTGGTGAAATAAACATCATCAACTCGTTTACATCACTCGAACATCGACGCAAGGTTTCTTGCCTCACCCTTTTTTACCGTTATTTTAACGTACTATGCTCTAGTGAAATAGCCAGTTGCATTCCTCCCCTTAAACAATTTAACCGTAATACCCGCGCTTCTAGGAATGCCCATCAGTTTACCCTTGAGCCCAACTTCGGCCGTACTAAAGTACAGAGATTCTTTTTTTAGCCGTACTACGCGAATGTGGAACGCCTTGCCACGCTCTATCTTTCCCTGTCATTGCAATGTTCAGAAATTTAAAACCAATGTACACCGACGCCTCCTATCCAAAACTTCCCTCTTTTCCTAATGCTCACACTGTGTCTTTGGCATATTAAAGGTATAAAAAACCCTTTTAGTGTTTGCTAATTATAAGAAAAAAAAAAGATTAACAAAAGCAAATAGGATGTCAGTCAGGACTCTGTTCTGTCTACCACACAATTTATCATTTTTTTTATGATATCCAGTCTGACCCAATTAATAATTTAAGATTAGCTTTTTAAATGCTTATCTGCACTGCATTTCAAAATGGTCTATAAAAATGGTGTAGAATTTAATGCGTCGAAAACACTTTACTCTCCATAGTTTTTGAAGTGTGATTAAACGCCATTTCCACTATTTGTGATTGACGTATGTATTACCAACCAACTCTAATGGAGCCATTACATATACGATGTTACGAAAATTGTAGCTAGATTATTAGAATTCCTGAGACGAAGCAATTATCTAGAAAACTAATGTAAGGCCAAAGTGTAAGTCCAACTCCTATCTTGGGCTGGTGCTCCAGTAAGATTCTTAATTTCTTTAACAGTATTCAATAAAGAACGTTCAAATTTTTATCGGTGAAAATAACATGATTGATTCATTTATTCCGCTCGAACACTGTTGCGTGGTAATGCCACGATCTTTTGTGACCCTGTTAAGTGCAGAGATGCACTCTTTGGCCGTACTAAGTGAATGAAGAATGCTTTATAACACTATGTCTTTCCCTGTAACTACTATACGACTCCTCAAAAAATTGTTTGTTTTTTTTAAAGGTCAAGAACTGTTTACTGAACAACTAGTGGCATTGTGGCAAGCTTGAATCTCGGTTCAGTTTTAAAACATCCTTTTCCATTATTTCCTAAGGAACTTACATTAACAATTTTCAAATTAAATTTAATATATGGCTTAATTTGTGTTCTCCCAAGCTCCAGTAATTGATTTCTTCCAGAATGCACATATTTATTTCCTAGTTGTTTGAATAGGACCCCTAACTTTCCATACATTAGATAAAGCACACCAGCTTACCTCTTGTTCATGTTGCTATAAGGAATTTTCTAAAATACCGATTTTTAACCTACAGTAACCATTTACCCTCAAAAGCTTCTTGACCTTTGATTTAATAATAATCTGCAGTAGAATCTATAAAATCTAGTGAATTTGCTGCTCATTCATCACCAATACTTCATTAAAACTCCATCTAGGTAGTTAAGGTATAAATCTCGCTGCATGCAGCGCCCTTTCATGCCAAGTACTCGCTATCGTTATCGTAATCGCAATCGCAATACTTTATAGCTAAACTTTGACTATATTTTCAAACTAATTGATCCGTGAGGTCAACATGTTTTCCAATAAACCAATCCCATCTCTGACGGTCTCGTTTCTATGAAATCCCAATTAGGTTGGTACACGAAACAGCTGACACCACTCACTAACCATAAGCATCGCCGTCGTTGTCGTAGCCGTAGTCGTAGTTGCAGTCGTTTTAGTCGTAGTCGTCATAGTCGACGTCGTCGACGTTATAACCTTCCTTTTGGAGTCAGTCGTTGGCCATTTCCATCATCGTCATCATCATCATCATCGTAGTCGCCGTTCGTCGATGTTGGCGTTCTTCGTCCTTGTTCTCGTCATCATCATCGGCAACAGAGCGCACATCGCAGCAGCGACACGACAGCACACAGACCGCGTAACATTTGACGCGCAAGTAAATTAGAAAATGCTAAAATGTTTCGGTTGCTTTTTCCCGTTTCCCAAGGCTTTCTCTTTGTCGTTTTCCTCCATACTTTTATTTTTTCTTTTTGTCATTAGGATACTTGCTCTGGCTAGAATGGTAGTTCCTGTGCAATGTAATGTTGGTTCGTCCAGGCAAGCGGTGGCTCGGCGGCCGGAGCGGCGGCGGTGTGTAGTGCGGCTTGGTTACTATGGTAGCAGCGAAACAGTCTGTCTACACTCCACACCGTCTAATGATTGGTTTTCGATGATGATTGACAGCTTTTGATATTAAATTTTCGTTTCTTTTTTGTTGGCATTTTTTCGGTTATTCGTCCTTTGTGTGCCGTCGTTTATTTTGTTTCAATTCCTTTTTTTTAGTTCGTATCCCACGTTGGTGTCGTTTTTCGATACATTATTGAAGTGTTCGGCGACGACACGACAGCGACGGGGTCCTTTTCTATTTCGACGCGTACATATAACAGCCATCGAAATTAGCTGGGCGTGAAATCGAAATTATCATCAAAATCATGATGAGTGTGGTTGGTTGGTTGATGGTTAACGGCGGCGCCAAGGACATCGACCGATACCATGCTGTTGTAGTTGCCCAAAGTAAAATCAAGCAGGATAAGGATCTACACCATACGTATATAGGAGATCGAAGAGCAGGGAACGCAATGACGGACGGTGCCGGTGACGGTGACGTTGTGTTGTGATGTTGATGATAATGAGAGCAACTGCTATTGATGTTGTTCCTGTTTTAAACTAGATGGACGTTTGATTAATGGGATTCGATACTTAGAAAACGGGAATGATGGGCTTCCTGATAGATTTTTAAATGCTTCCCTATAATTAGGACTAGTAGTGAGTTAGTGGGGCATGGAGGCGTGTTTGTGGTGATGTAGAATACATTTTTGTCGGTATTTTTAATTCTTACCGCTTGAAGTTTTATTTTTTGTAAGTCAAGGTGATAACAAGCAAATTGAAAGAATTGGATAAGAAAGGTATTTGGGTTGTTTTTATGATGACGTGTTATAATAAAGGTGAAGGAAGTGAGAAAGGAAGTAGATTTCTATAATGAAGTAAAATTATGGGAACAGATGTTTTGACATTTTCGAAGGTTTTTTTTTTCATTTTTTTTTGGGGTTAATATGGAGAATTTCGAATCTTGACATTCTATCGGAGTCAAAAAACATGGACAACTGGACAGACATTGAAAGACACAATTTGAATTTTTGGACCATTAAACTTTGCACAGTTAATAATTCCCAATTGGAATCTGTCGAAATCAAAATTTAGTCATAGGCTCCAAGTAAAGTTCCACACGTAAAAGACAAGGATATGTACCTGGAAGCGAATATAGTACTTCCGTGAGCGAAACAGTTGAGAAGATTAGAAGTTGCAGACAAGAGATCGTTTTTAAATATAAGAAAAAGAGAGCATTTAGGAACTTTCAGGCTTAAAACCATCCCATATAAACAAATTGAATTGAACGATTATGAAGGTAGTTTGAAGCCCTACGAAAATGATTTTCATCAATACTTAAAATACGCTTTTGAAATATCAAGTGAAATAATATGCTTTTTTTCAAAATATTGTAAATTAAAAATAAAATCACAGGTGGACTAGACTGCATGAGCATTGGATTTATGAATCAAACTTACATAGTAAGTCAAATCAGTGTAAATAAATGTGTTAACTCTTTCAATATTAGGAAAGACCACCGACTTCTTTAAAATAAACGAGAAAACTTACCTTTTTTTTATATAACCAGTAAGAAGAAAAAATAAATATAGTAGGTTTACAAAAGTGTTATAATTGCTTTAAGTCTAGTGAGAGGAAAAACAAAGGTGCCAATTCAGATAAATTATTTAAATCTAATTCAAATTTACTTAACACTCCCACTTTTAGATAATTTAGTTTTTAATACAGAAATAAATATAGTTCACAACCTTTTTTAAAAATTTGTTTGATTCTCAATTCAATAATACTTTTTTTTTTATTTTGATTTAATTCCAATTAACAATCTTAATTTTCAAATTTCAAATTTCTCTTTACTTAGTGCTTTAGTGAAGATATCAGCTTTTTGATATTCTGACGGAACAAAATTAATATAAAAATCACCCTTTTCATATCATTTTCGGATAAAGTGATGTCGGACATCTATATGTTTCGTTCGTTTATGAAACTCTGGATTTTTCACAAGTCGGATCGCTCCTTGGTTGTCCATGTTTAAAAATGATTCACCAATACCACCAGGAATCATTTCAGTAAGTAGTTGCTGCAGCCATATCATGTCTTTCACTGCTTGAGAAGCTGCCGCATACTCTGACTCTGTGGTTGAAAGCGAAACACATTTTTGAAAAGAATACCCATTTGTCTTATCTCACTGATGTACTTCAGATTTCTTTTAACTGCATTAACGTGGTCATTATTTGGTGCTTCTAGATATCGAGACACCACTCCCACTGCGAACGCAATATCTGGTCACGTCATCTCATCTTCCATCGCTTCCTTCCATTATAACTTTTCCTTACAAGAAATAACATCTTTATAAGTTTGTGGCTCTTCCTGCATAAAAAATGCATGTTTTTCCTGCAATTCCTTAGTGGTCTGTCAACGTGTATATTCCGAAATCTGTGCCTAAGTGCAACAGAAACATCATGAACCTCACCTAACTCTTCCTCAGATTTTGCAGCAGATTGGTATTCCTCGTCTTCACTTCACTTCACTTCTTTATATTCCTCTTCTACGTCATTACTCGTGATTTCTAATAATGGCTCATCATTTTGCTTTTCTGATGACACGGACACAATTTATACATTATAATCATCGCTTTAACTTTTATGATAAACACCTGAGGTTAGAGATTCTTTGCAGTCACTATTCGAAGGCTTTTTAGGTTGACCCTGATGCTCTATTTCCCTAAAGGAGACATCCCTGACGATCTCTACTTTTCGTCTTGATGGTATTCAAATGCGATAACCTTTAGATGTGTCCGAGTACCCTATGAATATACCTTTTCGGCTTTCCTGTCCCATTTTCGGTGCTTTTGCTTAGGGACGTGCACAAACACCTCAATTTCAAAAGTTTTGAAGCCATCGTTATTGACCTTGGCTCCATACCATAACTCATATGGAGTTTTACCTCCTAAAGAGCTATCAGCAGAGCGGTTTAAAATATAAACTGCCGTGTTTACAGCCTCAGCCCAAAACTGCTTTATTAAACCCTTAGCATTTAACATTGTACGAAATGCCTCGACCGCTGTGCGGTTATCTCGCTCGATAGTCCCATTTTGCTATGGTGTATACGCTACACTGGTTTCTTGACGGATATGACGTTCCTTCAGGAGCAAATTAACAGATTCATTTACGAACTCTAACCAATTGTCGGTGCGAAGAGTTTTAACTGCGTGTCGACTATCAAAAAGAGCGAGATCAAGAAAATCCCCAATCGACGGCTTTACATCTGATTTTTTCTTTAAAACTTTCACAACCCTAAAATGCAAGAAATGATCTTTAAAAAGAAGAAAATACCTGGCACCCCCTAACGATATTTCCTCCATGGGACCACATAGATCCGCATGGACAAGTTCTCCAGGTTGCCTTGCTCAAAAGAACTCTTTGGAAAAGGTAGACGATGCTGTTTTTCATAAGCACAGGCATCACATGAAAAACCTTGACCATAAATAAAACTTATGTTGTATCCTTTTAGATGAGCACGCACCTTTTGTATGTTCTGATGTGCCATCCTTTTATGCCATACCTATATTGGCAACGGTTTGGTAGTAGGCAGCTTTGCCGCCGGCCCCTGTGTTTGGACACTAAAACACATTTTAAAAAGTTGTGTCTCACGTTCTCCCACTGTCACTACAACACCATCATCCCTTATAAATTCGCATCTCATCTTATCCGCAACAAATTTAAGTCCTTCATCCAGAGCACGACTTTGGGAAAAAAGATGAACTGAAAGCTTTCGTACATTACAAAACCTTTGACAAATATTTTTCAGACCATATTTTTCCATTGAAGGACAAAATATTAATATCGCCCATGCCTAAAGCTAATAGTCTTCACACGATCAAGATCTCTTGTAGTTTTCTTCCGGCTTACCACCTGATCTCTGCTTCCAGTCTTCAAACGATCACTAGAGGATGAAGTTTTTTTCCTTCTGTCAGTCGCCTCACTTTTCCTTCCAGTCCACACATTAGTATAATCATCATCGTTCTCTGCATTTCACATTATCGCAGCTGCTTTTTTTCCCCACCTCTACTTCCATTCTTCTTATTATCAGAAAGCTTTTTGGGACACTCTCTTTTCCAATGCCCCACTTCATGACATATATAACACTTTCCAGGGTTGGAAGTTTTTGCCTGTTGCTGTTTCCAATTTCTCCGTTTTGCAATCAATGCCGACGCACTTGTACCCGCAATCGAAGAGCTCAACAGCATTCTTGTTTCCTCCATGACTAAACGTGACGTCAAATTGTCTAAGGTTTGTTGGTCTTTTGTAGTGGATCTCCACGCGGAAAAGAAATGCTTAAAGCTTTCTTGTAGAGTCATCAGAATTTTTGTGATTACCATGCTATCTGTAATCTCTTCCCCTATATCCCGCAACTGCCTAGCTTTATTATCGAGCTTTGAGATTTGTGTTGCGATGTCATCATCAGGTTCCATTACTTACTTACTTTACCAACCTTTATGGAGCAGCGTAAATTTTCCATGGTCATCCTTCACAAACGAACGAGTTTGGCAGGAATGCCCAAACTGGAGATAGATAAACACAGCTCGTCCCTGTAGATGCTGTCATATGCGGCCTTGAAATCGATGAAGAGATGGCGGGTGTCGATTTGATGCTCTTGGGATTTTTTTTTTGCCAGGATTGGCCGTCATGTAAATATTTAATCGTCTACAGACTGGTCTAAAAGCACAATGATAATTACCTATCAGGTTTTTGACGATTGGCTTTCGAAGTTCTTATATTACTGCAGTGACATTTTGTCAGATATTATAAGAATACTGATGCCTCTATACCTGGTGCAGTTTAGAAGGTCTCTTCCACCTATTAGTCTTACTGCTGGCTAGATATTTTTATTAACTTTTAAACTGAAGAAAGAAGTCGTTTATACTTCTTCAAAAGCATAGTGTTTTTAAATTTTTCCAAGGCGATGGAGTTATACAAAAATAAATTCCCACGTTGGGCGCCAATGTCAAGATTATTTTAATACACCAGAAGCAGTAAGAGCAAGCTCAGGGTCAATCGTCTGTAGCTCATTTCTGGGTTCTTACTGCTTTTTTGTGTTTACTCGTACTCTACTAAACACTTTATCCATCGCGCTTAAAGAAATATTTAACAAAAAGATGAAATTCAGGGTTATCAAAAATCGAACACATCAGGTGCTTTCACTCCACCGTCTTACCACGAGGTTTTTAGCATTTTGTTTTATGTACAAAATGACCATTTATAAGACCCTTTAAATGACTCAAGTGAAGGCAAAAGGAACCATTGTTGCATAACAAATTCTGTAAGCCTTCATCACAAACTTCCTCGTGCAATTCTATTTTTAAATATTTAAAGGTACCTTTGATATTATGCAGGAAACTTTTTTCTAATTCTTTCACTTCATCATTTTCTCTTTACTAAGAACTCAATTTTCCTTTGATGCGTTGGAGTGCTTGTCGTGTCCCTATATAGCTTCAGGAATTTTCCAAGTCAACTTTCATACGTATGAAACTTATATTAGAAAATCCTTTCTCATCACTATCACTGTCTCTATTATGGGAGGTAGATAAGGTGATGGGAGGAAAAATTGAAAAAAAAGAATAATTAACAAAAAAAAATCCTTGAAAATTCCATAGAATCTAATGAAATTGTCTATTCACCGTGATGTCATATATAGACTTCCCGCAATGCATAGGTCTTCCCTTATCTTTTCATTTTATGCTATATCTATTCCCGCAATTCACCCTCACCTTATCCCTCTGATTTGATGCGATGCTATGGTTCCATATCCTATAACGCATTGCCGTACACTTTGTATGCTCGTGCTCGTGCTCGCCTAGCTAGCCTCACATCCAATGCTGTTTTGATCACCATCAGCTTCTCAAACAAAAGCCTTCTTTGTCTTCAGCGGCTATATCCAATATGCACCACACTCTGTATCCTGTGTGTCGACTTTTTGTGTCGAACACAAACAAAACAAAATAGAAAAAGCGAAACTAAGGATTTGCCAGCTCTTCCACTTTATTACCCTGTCATTGTCCTCACTATCTAAATACACTGACCATCCAAGCAGCAGTCGGTTTAGCTTAAAATACAAAAAAGGAAACAGAACGCATAACAGAATAGCCTCATTCTGCTATTAGTTTTTCAACAGAGTCCTTTAAATAGAACAAAAAATAGAATCTTCATCTCCCACTCGCTAGATTGCCAATCAAATGAGAGTTGTTGTCGCCCTTTGTCTCTATGCTTCAATACACACCAGAAACACCCTATGACGGAGGCAATATACAAAAAAAGGATAAAGTTCCGTTGAATTGTTGAAGGACATTCACAATAAAAAAAAACAGCCCACTAAAATGGTTTGTATTACATCATTGCCTCAACAATACCAATCTAACTCCTGTCAACTCCTTGCAAACAAACACCCCAGACAGATAGATCGATTTGTTGAGATAGAGAGATACATAATAAAGCGGTGGAGGACGCTTACTGTCGCCCTATTATCCTTTCATAACCAACTACCAGTGCCAGCTCGCTCAATGACAAGGACGATGACGATAACGATGACGACGTCAGTAGTGTTGGCGACTGCTGAGTTTCGTCATTCTCGGGGGAAAATATTCAAAACTTGATGACGAAGATAGGCAGTGAAGGAAAAGGATTCGAGCCAGTGTAGCAAAAGCAAAAATCAAATCCTGAGAAATTGTCAGCGGCACAACACGATAGTAGCGACAGCGACCACTATGAATGACTGTGATGAAGGATGAAGAACATTTTAATTATATCTTTATCTCCCAATTTCATCAACAGCACCAGCAGCAGGTTTCATCTATATACATACATCTCTCATTCTCTCAGTAAAGGATTCTTATTGAATCCTTTTTGATATTTGATTTTTTTTATTTGTATCCTTGAACTCATTTTGATCCATTTCTAAACTTAAAAAAACGAGCTAAATGACAATGCTTTCAATTTTATATTTTAACTAATTGATTGGATTCCAGGAAAGGATTCCGCGACAAGGATGAGCCATGAATCCTTCTCTTGCGTAACGAAAACAAAAAAGAAAGAAACGGATAAAATCAAATAAGGGAAAGGTGCACTGGGATTCATTAAAACGAATGCAATCAAGAAATTCTAGTTCTAGGTAGGTATAGGTATAATTTGTCCTTCATGTTCTTCATCTTCAATGTGGATGTGATGAAGCGTGTTGGAATTTTTAATTCAGTCGATCAAGTTCAATCGATTGTTAGAAAAGGATTAAAGGGGAATTATATCTAGTTTTGTATTTAACTGATCCTGATGATGCAGAACATCTGTACTGGTGCTTGTATAATTTATTTAATACCATGATATTATCGCAGTGGTGCATTATATTGGTCTTAAATTGTATGTAACCCTATTTCTACAAAATTTGTAAAGGGAATTTAATTTTTCAAAAAAGAGGGTTATTTGCTTATTTTTGAATCAGGATAACTCGATGTTGTTGACTTAAAGGATATAATCTGAAGAAAATAGAAAACAAGCGATTCCAATATTATCTACAAGGAGAATGCTCACGACTAATTGGTTTTTCGAAAGTTAATTTTAAAAATCAGGGTATCCCTTTTTTTTCATTCAATTTAACAGATGTATAGTCTAAGTGGTATGAGAACTTAAGATCTTTGGTTGCGTAATAATAAGGCACTGACATGGTAGTTGATTTTTTTAGGTTATAATCGTTTTTGACAGTAGTACCCGTGGCATGATTGTTAGTGCGTTGGACTGTCATGCAAGGGGTCTTGGGTTCAATCCCTGCCTGTGCCACCTTAATTTAAAAAAAAATAATTTTCGCGGGTACTGCCTCTTGCGAGGAATTGACAATTCCTTCAAGAGTAATTCTTGTCATGAAAAAGTAGTTAAAGGTATTAAACGAAATCATATAAGTGTCGAAGGTAATTATGATTTATCATCAGATCATACTCCAGTAATTTTATCACTGAGCGAAACAGAAATAATAGAAAAAAGTAATCCCAAGCTCGTGAATAACAGAACAAACTGGAACGAATTCAGAGACAAACTTGAAAATTTTATAAACCTAAGATCCCCTATGCAAACAATTGAACAAATTGATCATGAAGTAGAACAATTTATTGCTGATGTGCAGCAGGCTGCAGAAGAAAGTACTCCAACTATTTCGAATGCGAGAGAAAAAGAAATAAAATATCCTATCGAAATAAAGGAGTTGATATTGGAAAAAAGAAGGGCTAGAAGAAAATGGCAATCCACGAGATTCCCAGATGATAAGGTAGTTTTTAACCGTCTTAACAACGAATTAAAAAAAAGAATCTGTGAGTTTAAAAATGATTCACTAAGTAGATTCCTGAAAAGTCTGACGACGGATGCTTCTACAGAATACTCCTTATGGAAAGCAACTAAGCGTCTAAAAAGACCTCAGACACAAAACCCGCCGATAAAATCTCAAGATGGTAAATGGATCGGAAACCCGAAACAAAAGGCTGATCTCTTTGCTGAACATCTCGCGAATGTTTTCAAGCCATTCCCAGCAAGCACAGCTACAGATCCCTTACAGTTTGTTGACAGAAACGACGAATGTGAAATACCTTTTGTCACGCTCAAAGAAGTAAGAAGCATGTGTCAACATAAGCTGTCAAACAAAAAATCACCAGGGTACGATCTTATAACTGCTCAGGTTCTGAAAGAAATGCCTCTTATAGCCTTCAAGAAACTCCAATTTATAATAAACGCATGCCTTAAACTAAGATATGTGCCACATCATTGGAAAATTGCGGAAGTCATTGTTATACCTAAACAAGGTAAGCCACCAACAGAAGTTACATCTTACAGACCAATATCGCTTATACCAATCATGGCAAAAGTTTTTGAAAAACTGCTACTTAAAAGGCTTAACAAAATAATTGAAGAAAGAAGACTAATTCCGAGCCATCAGTTTGGATTTAGAAATAAACATTCCACGATAGACCAAGTGCATCGAATTACGGATGTTGTGGAAAAGGCACTTGAAGAAAAACAAGTATGCTCGTCTGTATTCTTAGATGTTGCTCAAGCTTTTGACAAGGTTTGGCACTTGGGACTTGAGTACAAACTGCATAGGGACTTCCCCAGGCAGTACTACGAAATACTGAAATCCTATATTACGAACCGACTCTTTAGAGTACGGTACGACCAAAATTACTCGGAACTTAAGAAAATTGAAGCCGGTGTACCACAAGGAAGTGTCCTAGGACCAACCCTGTATCTGTTATATACAAGGGATATTCCAGTGGACATCAACGCTATCATGGCCACCTTTGCTGATGATACTGCAATATTGGTGCCAGATAAATCCGTTACGAAGGCTACACAAAAATTGCAAAATGCAGTCGATAAAGTTAGTGATTGGACGCACAAATGGCGTATCAAATTAAACGAAACAAAATCGACGCATATAAACTTTACAAACAAAAACATAAACAATGTTCCAATTTTTATAAACAGTACAGAAGTACCTTACTCCAATACTGCCAAATACCTTGGAATGAATTTGGATGCAAAGCTTAAATGGAAAGAACACATCAAAAAGAAAAGAGAAGAACTAAACTTGAAGTACAGAAAAATGTACTGGTTAATAGGAAAGAACTCTGACCTTTCTATCCAGAACAAACTAATGTTATATAAGCAAGTATTGAAACCCGTTTGGACATATGGCATCCAACTATGGGGCTGTACAAAGAAAACAAATGCTGAACCCATCCAAAAATTCCAAAGCAAGGTCCTTCGTGGAATAATAAATGCCCCTTGGTATATAAGAAATAGCGATCTACATCGTGACCTTCAAATTGAAATGGTTACAGAAGTGGTTAAGAAACACGCTGTATCACACAATAAGCGGCTGCAAAGTCATACTAACTCTGAAATGGAGACCGTATTAAATGTACGAGACAATGTTCGGAGATTAAGAAGAACCAAGCCTCATGAGCTGATGGGCTAAAAGCTACGGGAAAGTGTTATAACCTTAAACTTCCCCCAATGCGATTTTAAAAATTAAGAAATAAAAATCATTTGTCGATCTTTCATAGATTGGTCCTGATTCACCGGTGGTCTTAGTGCGGTAAGAGTCCCACACTACTCGGTACCGATTCTTACCGAGTGTCTTTTGAAGATTTCCATCGGATATAAAAAAAAAAAAAAAAAAAAAAAAAAAAAAAAAAAAAAAAAAAAAAAAAAAATGAAAAAGTGCTTTCTCAAACTAGCCGTTCGGATTCGGCTTTAAATTGTAGGTCCCTTCCATTCCTGACAACATTACTCGCACACAGGAATGGTTGAGAGTTGTAAGTCACTAGGCCCTGGTTCACAACGGACTGTTGCGCCACCCCATTTGATTTGATTTGAATCGTTTTTGACTATGATGACAAAATTGTTAATATTATATAGAGAGGACTGTTAAAATAAGTCAAGAGAAATTTCAAGTTTGAAATTAAACAGAACTGTAATCGTTTTAAGGGAGTTTTTACTTGAAACATAGAGACTTTGTATGTCGCAAGTATTACAGATTTTAAACAAACTTGAACTTACGATGGTAGTGAAGTCCAAGAAAGTGGTTCGGTGATTCTGTCCGTTTGTCTGTAATTGCATCTACAGCATATAACATTGGATGGATAGGTAGGTAGGTAGAAATGGCGATCTCAAGGCAACCTAGCCTGAGATCCAATTAGCGCTGTAGTGCGCCGTTTTGATACCAAAAACTTTTTTGACCTTTGATTGAAAGGGATAGATTTATAGATAAGCTTCATAGCGATTATGTTAGAGCCATTTTGTCGCATTGAGAAATAAGATTAGGTCTCTAATCTTTGTCTCACATATCAAGTTCGTGAAAGAATGCTTTTCCAAAGTATTTCATTCTAGTGTTTGCCAAAGCAGGACATTTGCAGAGGAAATGGATTATCGTTTCACTTTCTCTTTGGTCACTACAACTACGGCAAAAGGTGTTGTAAGAGATACCCAACTTCTCTGCATGAACTCCTATAGGCCAATGTCCGGTACAAACCGCAACAATCCTGGGTATGTCTTGCCTGGGCCTGCAAGAAGATCGTTTGTACGGGTTTTGTTATAGGTGGGCCATATATTCCTAGATATAATGCAGTTGTGTAAATTGCTTCGGTTTGATTTAGTTTGGTAGATTGAAAAGATTTTACCCTTCATAGCACCAAGAGGAATTTTAACCATTTGCGCAAGTGAGCCAAGAAGGGCCGATCCTTGCCTATCTGGCTCGTAAGCCCGTTCATTTTCCACGATACCACTATGGCCTGCAACCCTGATCAGGGTGAAACCGAGGTTAATATTCAGGTTCGCAAGCTCATCGCGACATTGCTGGACCAATTTAGATGAGGATATGGCCGAGTTAATGGCTTTGTCAGCTGCCTGACTGTCTGTAAGGATAGCCACATTTCGGTTTTGGTTTGGGTTTTGTTTAAGTATCTTACATGCCTCCCTTATTGCCAGTAGTTCAGCCTGAAAGATGCTAACAAAGTCAGGAAGCCTTAAGGATTTAGCTACATTTAGGGATTGAGAAAATATCCCAGAACCAACTCCGCGCTCCATCTTTGAAGCGTCAGTAAAGATGGTTGTGTCGAAATCTATCGACACGATGTCATCCTCCCAATCTTCTCTGGATGGGAAAATAACCTTAAAACCCTTACTAAGGCTCAAAGTAGGAGTGCAGCAGTCAGTGTCTACCGAGATAATATCTAAGGGAATCAATTTCGTTTTGTTGCTGTGACCATAAGGTTTTGATAACCAGCTGTTTGATTCCTTCAGCCTAATAGCACTGCAGGAAACTATGTATTTAATAAAAAGGTCGATTGGTAGAAGAAGGCGTCCGTTGGGCAAGTACGCATGTCCCATGTGGTGCCCACGCAAGCTGTTCTCTGAACCTTCTTGAGCTTATCAATATTATAGGATTTGCTAAGAGCAGGGACCGATATGTTAAGATTGGAAGTACTTCGGCTGTGTACGTCCATAAAATCATCTTTGACTGAAGTCCCCACTTTTTGCCGAAAGCTTTGCTGCAGGGGTAGAAGGCAACACAGGCCTTCTTAACCCGTACTTCAATATTTAGTTTCCAGTTTAGTTTAGGGTCGAGTATAACTCCCAAATATTTTGCACTGGAAGACAATGATAGGATTTGACCGTTGAGTCGAGGTAGCGTGAAGGGCGGTACTTTAGTTTTGGTGGTGAAGAGCAACAGTTTAGTTTTACTTTGGTTAACTCCTAGTCCACAACTTGTGGCCCAGTTGCTAACTTTCTTCAAAGCTGACTCCGTGATTTCACTAATCACAGAGGTTTACTTTCCTGACACCAATAGCACCAAACCATACGCATAGGCTACCGCCTTTACTCCACATCTCTCTAATTTAACGAGAATTGTATTCATGACCAGAAGCCATAGAAGAGGCTAAAGGACACCACCCTGTGGTGTTCCCCTACTCACGTGTTTTGTTGCGATTGTAATGCCTAGAGCGGCTCGAATCTTCCTACCACTGAGCATGGAAATAATCCATTCTTCTTCTATGGATTCTGTAGAGACGTTGTTAAAAGCACCTTCTATGTCTAGGAAGGTGGCAAGAGTAAATTCTTTATAATGGATTGTTTGTTCTACAGTACGCACTACCTCATGGAGGGCAGTCTCCGTAGATTTGCCCTTAAGATAAGCATGCTGAGAGCTTTCGAGAGGTCGTCCAACTTGGATTTCTCTAATATGGTAATCAAGAATGCGCTCCAAGGTTTTAAGCACAAAAGATGTTAAGCTTATTGGTCTGAAATCCTTCGCGGATTCGTGACCTTGCCTACCCACTTTCGGGATAAAAACTGCTTTGACCTGTCTTCACGACATGGGCACATGTTTCAGAAGGAGACATCCTTTGAAAATTTGTTCCAGCCATGGAGCTGCCACATCATGCAACTTTTGAAGCATAACTGTCAGTATGCCATCCATGCCTTTGGATTTATATGGAGAAAAAGTATTGATGGCAAACAGAGTTGACTTGCTCCACAAGAGCTACGTTTAGCTCTGTGGTTTCAAGCGATTCGGGGTTATCACTCTCGCAACCCGGAAAGTGCGTCTTCATCAGTATAGCTCAAGAGGTTCGGCTGGAGAGGCTGCCCAGGTTCCAACAGGCTTTTTTAGAAATGAAGGATTACAATGTTCCTTCGATAAAACTTTGCTGAGCCTTGCGGAGTCGTTTATGTCTTCGATTGATTGACAGTATTCGCTGTCATTATAGAGTTCATGTTTTAAATTAAGTTTTTAAGATCGACTACTAGTATTAATCCCTATACAAAGTTTTTCGTCAAAAATAAAAAATCGAAACATTTCAATAGATTTATAATGAAATACACTCTTAAATTTACACTACGTTGAACCTTTTTTTTATAATTAGCAAACACTACAAAGGTTCTTATACCTTTAATATGCAAAAGACACAGTGTGAGCATTAGGAAAAGAGGGAAGGGTTGGATAGGAGGTGTCGGTGTACATTGGTTTTAAATTTCTGAACATTGCAATGACAGGGAAAGATAGAGCGTGGCAAGGTGTTTCACATTCGCGTAGTACGGCTAAAAAAAGCATCTCTGTACTTCATAGTACGGCTGAATTTGGGCTCAAGGGTAAACTGATGGGCATTCCTAGAAGCGCGGGTATTACGATTAAATTGTTTAAGGGGAGGAATGCATCAAGCTAATTCACTAGAGAATAGTCCGTTAAAATAACGGCAAAAAAGGGTGAGGCAAGAAACATTGCGTCGATGTTCGAGTTATGTAAACGAGTTGATGATGTTAATGTTTTGTAGATTGAAGCCAGATCAGATGGAGAGAAAAATTTCTTACCTAGACATCTTGCGGCATTTTTGGCAACATCGCGTATGTGATCGCTCCATAAAAGGTGGTTGCTGATGCACATTCCGAGGATGTCAATATTTTCCGTTTCGTTGATGCAAGTGCCACTCATAGATAGTGGCAAAGAGGGTCAATCTCGCTTAAACGATGCAAGACAGAATTGCGTTTTCGAAGCGTTAAATTCCACACAATTTAATAGGCTAATCATATTTTGCCGTTGCAGTTCCACATGCGAAGAGGAAGGTTGTGAGTCTGGAAACGAATATGATAAGCTAAGAGTGCTATCAACAGCGAAACAATGTATTGGAGTAGAGGTAGCAGACGAAGATAATTTTGTCGGAGACAAAACGGAGCCCTGGGGCACACCAGCATTTATTTTGTGAGTTTCAGACTTAAATCCGTCCAAAATAACTTGTATTGAACGGTTCCAAAGAAAATTTCTCATCCAACGAAGTAGAGATTCGTCAATACCGAAAGCATGCATTATTGATAAGAGAGCAAGATACCAGACTTTGAAATATCAAGTGCAATAATCTTACTTTCTATAAAACGATGTAAAGATTTGTTTCACTGTTCACCAGTGGACCTATTGCTACGAAAGCTGTATTAGCGGAAGCTTCCATTCCTAAAAATATTTCTTAAGCTGATAATTAATCAGTGTTTCCATGACCTTAGAAAGAAGGGACGTTAGTGCTATGGGTTGTAACGTACCTCGAGCTGACATCGAGTAAGGGATGAAATACAAAAATCTCAACCCTCTAAACCATACACTCCGTACACTACCAGTAAGTCTTAGAGCTTACAGGGACTCCAAAACTGTCCTGGAAGCAAAGTGTATGGGTGCCCAATTTCCTTACCGCGGCATGCTTGCATGGCCAAAGGTTAGCTCGTCGGGTTGTCGGGGTTCTTTTGGTTTGGAAATTGGACGGCCGTTACGTTTTTTTTTCATGTCGTTTAAAAATTCGTACTATAATATTCGCGGAGCTGACTTGTCCTTTTTCTTGAATTAATGTTTTATGTCCCTGTGTGTGTGAGGAGAGTTAGATGTTCTGCCCTCAGAGGATTATCCCACCCTTTTATCATACAATCTCACTCTATGAGCAAGACCATGCGATCAACCTGGTTACCAAGACCTCAACTATTTTGGTAACCCCAAACGATTATGAAAACATAATTTTATGTTCCCATTTTGTCGTATGCCTTCGTTATCGCTTAGCCCTTATTATCAGAGCTACATCCACCTTAAAGTTACAAAATATCTAAACCATAATCATGGTTTTCAAAACTAAATTAAAAATTCGACAAAAATAAAATTACAGAAAAAAATCATCACATCGATTTCAATGTAAAAGAAAAGGAGTGAAAGAAATTAGGCAAACCCATTTGTCTCAAAAAGAAATATCTCAATTCCAAAAAAAAACGTTTTTAAATTTCGAAAAACAATAACAATTAATATTTTATTCCAAATCACTTAATTTAGAAAGGACAATACCAAAATTATAATTGGATATTTAGCCTAATGAAATTTAAAATCTTTTATCTTTTATCCCAATTATAAATAAAAATATTAAAAAGAGACTAAAATACTAATTATGTAAAAACAAAAAAAAAACTTAAATTTTTCCAATTTAATTTAGTTACAATTAATTTTAAGATTTTTCAAATATTGTCACTAAGTTTTATTGAATTTAATTTATTCTCTATGTTCTCTTTTTCGTTCAAATAAAGTATTGAGTTAAAGATCACTTACCGCATTATATTGCATATTTTTCTGGGTTACCCCATTTGGTGTACTTTTACTTCACTTATAATTGCTCCATTCCTCCTGATGTTGTGCACAGCATCGCAGGATGGTTTTTGTTGTTGCAGAACACTTTTGTATGCAGCTAGACTTTAAAGGTTTAAAAAAACACTTGATTTGAACGAATTTGATTTTACATGACGTTATGAAAAAAAAAGAATCTTTTCTTTTTGGTTTGTCAGGTATACTAATGTATACTGATCTTTTCTTTTAAATTTTATGATCTTTTTTTTTCACAAGAAGGAATGAATGGAAGTAGGTACTTAGCTTTTAATTAAAATTAATATGTTGACTATTGAAGGTAAGTTAAGTTGGTGAGATTGGATATAATGTATGTATGTGGAATTGAAGATGCTGTTTTTAGGAATCCTGGATGAAACTGGATGATTCTGATGATTGTATATGGATGATGTGTGCATGTTCGTTTCAGCTTTATGCTTCTGAGTGAATGGATTGTTCTATGGTGTTCTCAATGTGTATATGAATATTTGAACGATGAGCGTATGTATATAGAGAAGTTCTGAAGGTTCGAAAAAAATTGTTCCAAGAATTGGTTCAGATAAAATGTCAAGGTGGAACTTTTTTTTGGGAGGTGTTTTTTTTCTGTGAGCCAATTTTTGTTTCCCTTTTTTTATAGCGCTTAGAGGAGAATTGTGCTTGAGCCTTATGTCTCGCAGCACGGTATCGTGTAGTGTGGTGTGCCAAGAAAAAGACAACCTTGACCAAGTGATTAACTATTTTAACCAGAACCAGAACAATACGCTAAATTTATAGGTGTCTAATTAAATAGTATTTAATCGATTTGTGGTTTCCCACTGGAGCACCTGGTTGAAGAAAAAAAAACACGGAATAGGTATAAGGGAAAATTCTTTCTCGCGCACTTATATTTTCTTAACACCGATATCTCACCTTCTGTTTTATGTTTTATTTTATTTTGCACTATATATCGCATATGTATCTTATTAGATTAAAGACTTTTTACAATAACTTGTAAAATTAGTATATTGCCGAAAAACAAAATTTTTTGTACAGGCTCACAATCTTATATCTTTAATACTTTTTATAAATCTAGAAAAAACACCAAAAAGAACAATTTTCGGGTTGAGCACTGGTATTTATACCCTCAACCTACCCTGATTCTTCCACACATACATTCAACCAAAATAAATATGGACGTACATTTTCAGTTTCCGATTTACAATTTTCTTTATGAATTTTAACCAAAAAAATCCAAATTCCATACCAAAATTCATTAAATTTTTGTTCTTAAATAAGTGTTAGGTTTCCAAAATATTTTAGTTAAAATATTTTGATTAAAAGAAAATGTACAGGCTTTATGTTGAATGTAGGTGTAAGTTTTTTCCAGTCATGTGATTTTGGACTTCGAAACTTCGGCTAATTTGGCCTTGAAATTGTTTTGATGTTTTTCAACTGTTTTTGTATTCACTTTTTCAATTTGCTTTCACAAACATTTCAATTTATGAATGGCAAAAATTTAGGGTGTCTCGTAGTACAAAGGGTTGAGACTCCGGTCCCACACCATTTGTACCCGGTTCGATCCCTAGTGCGCACACCAATAATTTTAGTTTTGTTTATAAAACTTTTTATATTATTATTTTTCATTTTTATTTTTTTAAACTTTTATTTAGTTATTACTGTTTTTTTTTCTTAATCAAATTTTGAAAATCAACATTATTTATTAAAACTACATAATAAATATTAGATATATAAATTTAGCATTCGAAACAAGCAATAATAATATTTAAGCCGCCTGCGAATATGCAACCATTTTAACGTTAAATTTATGATGTAATAAAAATCTAATCTTTCACAGCTTCTCAAACTTTTGACCTACTATTCTAAAAAAAATAAACTAACAGATCGAGTTCGCTCCTCGACTCTTTCGTTATGAGAAAAGGATGCAGTTCTTTGTTCTGACACAATCTTCCTGATATGGTCTAGCTGATAGTTGAGACCACAGGTTTCCTACAGGGTCGATAATTTAGGGAGAAGAAGCTTCGACTTTTTCTTGGGATTGGCTAAGCAAATGCAGTTTTCCAACTACTCGAAATGAGCCCAGAAGAATAAGATAGATGGAAAAGCTTACGCAGTGGTTTTGCTAGCGTAGAAGAACACTTCTTCAGAATAATATCGGGGATACCATCTGGGCCAGCGGATTTATGAATGTTGAGATCTTTAAGAACTCTCGCCCGATTCGAGTACGAAACAAGATTGGTCCCATAGAATCATTTACGCGTACTAATATAATACTTTCTAATAATATTATAATTTCTGATGGTCAAAAATGTCTATTTTTCTGCAAGAAAATATAATTTTTTTCAAAAGTAAATGGTGATTTTTTAGCTATTATCTTTCTGGCAACACAAGTTTAAACAGCCGACCCACGTTTGGTGTTTTGTTTCACAGAACATCAGAACATCAGAACATCTTTAGTTTGGTCTATAATTTAACCATGAATCGTCTTAAAAACCAACATCGCTTGCAAATTGTTGAATTTTATTATCAAAATGCGTGCTATGGTAAGAAAGTTCATCGTGCACTTCTTCCATTTTATGGGCAGTTTAATCGACCCACTGAAGCTGCTGTTCGGGCTATTGTGACTGAATTTCGGACCAAATTTACATTGTTGGACATTTAACTATCAACGCGCTTACATAGAGTGCGAAGTAAAGAAAATATCGATGCTGTATCGGGCAGTGTTAACGATGACTATTAATTTTCGCTTGTCGCCGTTCGCAGCAATTGGACCTCTGTTACTCAACAACGTTTAAAATTTTGCAGAGGGATTTAGGTGTGATGTCTGCAAGATTTGAAGCCGAACGACCTACTGCAACGTAAAATTTTTGGTAAATAGGCTTTTGGAAAGTTGGCCGAAGATCCACTTTTTTAAAGAAAAATTTTGTTCAGCGACGAAGCTCATATTTGGCTTAATGGTAACGTAAAGAAGCAGGATTGTTGATTTGGGAGTGAATATCAGCCAGAAGCATTGCAAGACCTACCAATGCATCCATAAAAAGTCACAATTTTTTGCGGTTTACGGGCTGGTGGCATCATTAGACCGTACTTTTTCGAAGATAATGCGAATTGTAACGTAACTGTGAATGGTGAGCAATACCGTGAAATTATATCCAACATTTGTTTGCCCAAAATGCAAGAGCTTGACTTGCATTACATGTGGTTTTAACAAGACGGTGCCACATGTAACATGCCACACAGCATGCGCAACAATGGACTTATTGAGAGGCAAGTTCGCCTAGATCGTGCGATTCAACGCCTTTAGACTATTTTTTGTGAGGCTTTGTTACAGCTCATGTCTATGTTGACAAGCCCGCTTCAATTGACTCATCAGAAGACAACATTGAAGCATTTATTCGTGAGATACCGGCCGAAATGTTGCTTTTAAAAAATCAAACTTTTGATATTCTAAAAACGGGATATGTTTTTTAAAACAAATTTAAATGTAAAACTTAAATTTAAATGAAAAAACTAAACATTTGCACTTCAAAAATACATATGTATGTTAATGTATATATAATACTAACCACTCTAACGATATAAAAAAAAAATAGTTTGAGTTGATTTTTTTAGGGAAGCCTGCCGAAATACTGGTTTTCAGAATTCTGTATTTTAAAATATTGTACGCCTTAAATACTATAGGCCACAACTTTTTGTGAACCAAATTTTATAATACAGTGTCACAAAGTGTGTTTTTCGTAGTTCCCTTGTTAAGAATCTTAAGATATAAAATCAAGCACTTGGTAAAATAGTAGTACCCGTGGCGTGAAGGCTAGTGCGTAGGACTGGTGTACCAGAAGTCTTTTGTTAAATCAATGCCTGTGCAATCTAAAGTTTTTTTATGAGTACTGCCTCTTGCGAGTAATTGACAAATTCTTCGAGAGTAATTCTTATGATTAAAAGAGGTGTCTGGAATTAACTGTTGGGATTCGTCTTACAACTGTAGGTCCCCTCCATCCCTGACAATATTGCTCGCATACAGAAACGGTTGAGGGTTGTAGGTCAATACAAATTTTTTCTACAGAATTTTGAACATGCAGGATTTAATTCATGCATAATTTTGTTCATATAGAATTTTGTAACACAATTTGAATGACAGTATAACTTATTTTGCATATATTTTTTATAAATCTTATATCTTAATCTTAATAAAAAAATTTTAAATATTTTTATTTGAAATGTATTGCCATAAAAACACATAATGGTTTATTACAGCAGTTCACAATCTTTTTTAGTCGTGGGGCACTTTTTGCTTGAGAATTTTTGTTTTGGTTCCAACATATGCAATGAACCCTGATTCGCACGTGTATGTTGTTGCAAACGGCAGAAGAATTATTTTAGCTTTCTCTGACAGTAAATCTAACTATACTTTCAACATACACCAGAATTGTGATAAAGACTTCTTTGTTGCGAAAAGTTCTTTTATCGAAGAATTTGTTGTCAGATCAGATCAATTAAGCATTCAAACTTCAACGATGTCACGCAAGACATATTACGGTTTTATTACCCATACGTTTTCCTTAATGTTCAGGTGGAATTCGTCTGGAAAATAGTGGAGTAAGCTATCCAGAAAATCTACTAGGTGGATATTAAACTCATTTAAAAATCTTCGGCAGTGTTCAAATCTATTTCTTCTTTAAATTCTTTGAGCATTGGGAAGCTGTCTAGGTTTCGATTTTGTATAGGTTCAGTGCAAAAGTGGATTTTATTTTTAAATGCTTCTATTTTGTCAATGGCATCGAAAACTGTCGTTGCCTTTCCCTGAAGTGATAAACTCAAATCATTTATTTTTTTAAATCTGACATATTTCAATAACCAACACTCATTACACAAATTCTACTAACGTTTAGCTAATGCTGGCATACCAATCGCTACATGTAAATTATTGATAAAGCAACACGCTATGAAGAATTCAAACACCAGGTGGAACAACATCACCAATTTTCAGGTCACAAAAAACATCTGTCCTACTCTGGATTTAGGGCAATCAAGGTGTTTGCTATCTTTAAGCCGATAGGATATAAGTTCGATAAAAGGTATCATAACCTGGCAATGTCTAATAGAAAGCACGCCACGTGGATAGGCATATTCTCAAATGACTTTTATAAAAGATGGTGGTATGAGAAAGAGGAGGAAACAGTTGTTCACCTCCTCTGTAAATGCCCAGATCTAGCTCAAAAACCCAAGAATTTCTTAGCAGAATTCTTTTATAATGATCTAAACGATTCAATCATATCTGCATTATCAATCCCTCACTATTCGTAAGGGACTCACACTGGTTTCATTGAGCTTAGATGAAACCCTAAAGATTCATAAGGTATCACAATGGGTCATTAAACTGGCCTAAGTGTGTCCTAATTCATCACGAACATGACGTAGCAGTATTACGTCATTCAGTACTTATTTAGGTCTTTGAAGTTTACCTTACGGATCAAAGGGCCTCAACAACTAGAAATATATCTAAAATTTTTCCAATTCTTTACTAGTTCTGCTAATTCGATACTTCTAAGCTGTATCACTTGTCTACCCTCCTGCCTGAGAGTGTTAGTGGGCTTAACGCGCAATGCATCCGTCACTTTGACCAATCTTTTGTCTATGGGTTGCTTAGTTACTTACTTAAAGTGGCGCTACAGTCCGGGGCGGACCTTGGCCTCAACCAACATGCGTCTCCAGCCAGCTCGGTCCCTAGCTAGCTGTCTCCAGTTTCGCACGCCAAGTGGGTTGAGGTCCTCTCCCACCTGGGTGCGCCACCTGGGTCGCGGTCTTCCTCTACTGTGTCGTCCCTCCACATTGGATTCGAAGACCTTCCAGGCTGGAGCGTTGATGTCGATCCGCTCTACATGACCTAGCCATCTAAGCCGTTGGACTTTAATTCTGCTAATTAGGTCAGGTCAGTATCGCTGTACAGCCCGTACAGTTCGTCGTTATATCTCCTCCCCCATTCTCCATCTAAGCGTACAGGACCAAAAATCACCCGAAGAATTTTTCACTCGAAGCATCCTAAGACGCTCTCATCTTTCTTTGACAGGGTCCAGACCTCAGCGCCATAAATGAGAACCGGGACGAAGAGCGTCTTATTGATGGTGATTTTAGATACTCGAGAGAATACTTTACTTCTCAATTGCCTTCCAAGTCCAAAGAAGCAGCGATTTGCAAGAGTTATTCTTCGTTTGATTTCAGCGCTGGTGTCATTGTCTGTGTTAATAGCGGTGCCTAGGTAGACAAAGTCCTTAACTACCTCAAAGTTATAGCTGTAAATGGTGACGTTTTGTCCAAGACGTCGTTGTTCAGTGTCCTTTTTTGATGACAGCACATACTTGGTCTTGCCCTCATTGACCACTAAACCCATATTCTTCGCTTCCGTCGCAATGCTCAAAAACGCTCCACTGACATCACGCTTTGATCTTCCAATTATGTCAATATCATCTGCGTATCCGAGTAATTGGATGAACCTTTGGAAGATTGTGTCTCTAGTGCTGACGGTTGAGTTTTGCAAAATTCCTTCCAGAACGATATTAAAGAAGTCTCTTGACAGTGCATCGCCTTATCTTAAACCTTTTTTGACATCGAATGCATCAGTAAGATCTTTTCCGACCTTGATAGAGCAGCGGGCATTCTCCATCGTCATTCTGAACAAACGGATAAGCTTGACAGGTATACCAAAACTGGACATAGCTCTCTAGAGCTCTTCCCTATATGCTGTCATACGTTGCTTTAAAATCGATAAAGAGATGGTGGGTATCGATTTGAAGGTCCTGGGTTTTTTCCAAGATCTGCCGTAGTGTGAATATTTGGTCGATAGTCCACTTTCCTGGTCTGAAACCAACCTGATAAGGACCAATCAGGTTGTTAACGAACGGCTTCAGACGGTCACATAATACGGCAGAGAGGATCTTATACGCATTGTTAAGGAGACTAATGCCTCTATAGTTCGCGCAATTTAGAGGATTTCCTTTCTTATGTATCGGGCACACTATGCTGAGATTCCACTCATCGGGCATGCTTTCTTCCGACCATATTTTGCAGATGATTTGGTGCACGCTCCCTACCAAGTCATCGCCTGCTTTTTTGAATAGTTCGGCAGCGATACCGTCAGCTCCAGCATTTTTGTTTGACTTAAGTTTAGGTATAGCTATCTTCACTTCCTCAAGGTCGGGTAGGCGGAATTGTTGATCTGCGTCGCCGAGGTTGAGTGGTTCTATCTCCCTTACAGCGGAATTCGGTTCGTCATCGCCATTATATAATTTTGAGAAGTGGTCTTTCCAAATTCTCAGCATCGACTTCGGTTCTACTACGATGTTCCCCTCATCGCCTTTACAGGCTTCGGTTCGTGGCTGGTACCCTTGGGAGTTTTTTATTACCTTTTGGTAAAATTTACGAACCTCATTCGTGTTGTGACATCCCTCTATCTCCTATATCGCGCGCTTCTCATGCTCTCTTTTCTTACATCAAAGAAGCCGTTGTTCCTTTCTCCTCTCTATATAAAAACATTTTTATTTTTCAGCCAGAAGACTACAATAACCAGAATTTGTATTACTTTCAAAATGATTTATATTAAAAAATCTATACCATACAAAATTATGTTTTTAACAATGACCACATTTTCAAGAAAAATAAAAAAACATTTTTTTGAAAACAAAGTATTACAATTTAAATTCTTATTTTAAAACTTCTTATAAATTTTAAAAATTGATAAAAAATATTTTCGAATTCAAAATCTTAAAATATTTTTAATTTTTTACAAGATATTGTTTTAAGACAAATAAATAGAAGTTTCATTACTTAAATTCAAATTTTCAACATAAACTTTTTTTCAAACCGAAATTGACATGAATTGTGTACACCCTGTATCTAACTCATATTTAAAATTTGTATAAGATTTATCTCTCGTTGGGATGATTCTTTCATTTTACGATGGATATTATGACCCAGCACCTAATTGTCAATATGTCTTATGTTCTTGTTTTTTAAAGTAAATTAACTTTTGTTGACTATAAAACTGCTAACAAACTATAACCTAAGCCTCAAGTACTCTTAAAAAAACTCAAAATAAAAAAAAACACTCTTAAAACCACATCACCCCCCAGATAGTATCATTAAATTAAAGTTTACGATACCTTACCGTTCGTCGTCTTACTGTAACATTTTTAAGTATCAAAAATTAAATTTTAATACTCGCTTTAGTGTGCGATGGTGTACCTAAACTAGTGACTATATGTTAGGGTATAATGACTTCAAAAAAGAGCCAAAAACCCACAAAACACGCCCCACAAATATCTACTTTGGGGCGAGACATAAAATCCGCGAAAATTAAACTGATTCCCAAAGCTGCTGCCAGACTGCTACTGAACGCTGATACTCCTGCTGACGACACGTGGCGCGGCGTCGGAGACGTATAGTAATTCGAAGTCAATGGTGTTTTTGTTGCATTAATCTAAAAATTAACAACTATACCACACTGTCGTGTCGTAATAAACAAGAACGGTACCAAAAAACAACCACGAACGAAGAGAGTGAGTTCAAAAAAGGATTCTCTAACTTAGTTCCACTTTCTTTTTTTTTGTTTTGGAACCAACACACATATTCATAATGCAACATGGCGTTGATTAACTTTTGCAAACTTTAAATATTTCAAAAACACTCTCATGACGTATTCAGCAGAAAAATCCTTACACAAGGATAGTCCTTTGAATATATGTACATATGTATTCATGTGTTCCATGTAGATGTGTTAAATAATAATAACAAAACAAAAACAAACACAAACACAAAAAAGGACTTCTTAGCTAATGGAAGAAACTTGTTTCTGCATTGTGTCCTTTTGAATTACTCACATGATGCATGCATCGGCGAACTATTATTATAGAAGAGCTGCTACTATACTGCTACTGCTCCTGCTACTGCAGCTTTTTCATTTCTTTCTTCCTCGTTTTATTTTTTCTAAATAACAAAAGGATGCAGAACAATAATAAAATTAGGTCAATAAACTTCATTTTCGTATATAGTTTGGTCATTTGTAGATATTTTTTCCTAAGATGAATAAATAATACACTTTAATGGACCCCGTTAAGAAGGATTTACACAAACAAAAACAAAAAATCACTATAGGACTCCACCAACCATACACATAGGTATGAAAAAGGATTTAAAATAGAAAAAAATAAGGACGAACGGTTAAATTATGCCCTTTGAAAAAAAAGTAAAACTTGTAAGTTCAGAAATTATGTTATATTTTTCTTTTGGTGTATCTGCAGACTAAATTCGCATAGATCCTTATTTGTGTTCCTAAATGATTCATAACTGTTAAACAAGGAGAAGTACACGATGAACTTTATATTTATGAGCGTAACAATCCCTCGACATAGCAGTACACTAGCAGTAGTAGTAGGTACTCTGCATCTTCATCTTCTTTCCTTAAGACTTTTACCTTTTACCATACGCTGACGTCGTCGTCTCTGCCACCGCCACCGCCGCCGCCGCTGGTACTACTTCTTATGTTGGCTTAGTTGAGTTGGCTTTTTTGTAACAACTGCTGGGAATTACTTTCGCGATGTCCTTACGCCTCCTGGGTGGACTAGAGCAGTTTTTTGTTTGTTTGTTTGTTCCTCAAAAATTGCCATATCCTTAGAGTATCTATGTATACCTATGAAAACAAACAGAAAAACAAAAACAATTTAATTAGTATTTATGATCACAGCATTGCAAAAGGAAGAGCAGAAGAATCACGAGAAGATGAAAAAGAAGATGTCCTTGGAGATGATTTTAACCAAAAACATAATTTAGTTTACAATAATGTCGGACACGTGTTTGTGCTTTGCTTTAGTTAATTAAGTTGTATGTCCTTTTTGTTCCTTTCGAATGTTTATATATATTCGTAGAGAAGGATTTTTATTCACTCCTCTGTCTATAAATCTATACCAACATCTATACTTTGTTTGTTTGAAGTTTGATATTCTATCTTTTTTGGCACATAAATTGGTATTGCGTGACGTTTAGAAGTAATATCCTTTTGTTTGGTTTTGTGAAGGGAAAGATGTATGTATAATCTTTCTGGAAAAAAACAAACACAATCGGATTTGTCAGTTTGATTGTTTCTTTCCCTATCAAAGTCACCCTTTTCTCTTGAAATCGAACTCAAACCTTCAGCTTGAGAATAGCACACTTGGGTATTTTGGCAAGGAAAGAGGATTACTATGTCAATGAACTTCCTTTGTATAAAAATAAAAGTAAATTAATTAACAAAGTTAAGTTCGAAGAATCTTTATGGCGTGTTGGATGTCAATTAGTCGCCTCCCGTGCCTTTTGGTGTGATTTAGAATTAAAATGAGTCAAGACACACGAAGTTACTTATTTGTTCTTTTTTTCTTTGCTTTGATTGTTTAAGCAAAGAATATTGGAAATTCATTACATGAGTTCTAAAAAATTTATGTTTTATTGTAAGGACAGAAAATTGATTTGATTATAATAAGAGACACAAAATTAATATTGAAATGGAAAGCTGTAAAATGTCGGGGTTTCTTATTAATGTTATTATAAGTCTAGACGAGTTTTGTAATTTTATATTTTGCTAATCAATTAAAGTAAAATTGAGTAAAATCTGTCGATATAAAGAATGTCTTGTTTTAATGTTGCACCTCTTGACAATAATCTTACACACAAATAAATACATGCATTAAACGACTTTTGTTTCAATCTTGGAATATGACACTTTTTGATTTTCAAATTCAAGGCTAATTTAATAAAAGTCTGCAATTTATAGCTTGCAATAAAATAATTACCATATAGCATTTAGAACTTGATGTTTGTCACATGACATTTAATTGATTTTAAATATTCGTTCTGTGTCAATAAGTTTTTATATACACCCCAAAGAAGAGAAGGATGACAATACCAAAGATTTTGTCTTCGAGCTCTTAGACAAAACATATGAGCAGCGTCCTAGCTACTTCCGACAACGGATTCAAGCTCAACATCCACAAAGGAACTTGGAGTTCCTGATCAATCTACCGTCAATCAGATTGACCATATTGCGATCGACGATAGACACGCTTAAAGCATCATGGATGTACGAACTTTCCGAGGAGCAAACATTGGTTTGGACCACAAACTCGTTGTAGCCAAGGTAGCATTTCAGATTTCCAGACCTAAGGCAAAACAGGGAGGTGCTGGGAGAAGGTACAACGTCGAACGGCTAAAATCGACATAGATTGCCAAATCCTCTTTCGACCGAGCTACAAGTAACTTCTTTTGAAGTTCTGTGCCGCCAACACAATGTGTCGAAAACCAGTGGCAGCATTGCCAATATGCAATCAGAAAAGCCACCTCTGATGTGCTGGGTTTCAAGCAGCCAAGGAACCCCTGGTTTGATGAGGAACGTCGGCAGGCAAATGCGGCCAAACAACAGGCATGCAAAGCGGCGCTGCATGAAAGGACGAGAGCTGCTCAAGAGCTCTATGAGCAGAAGAGGCGAGAGGAACACCGACTTCTCAGAAGAAAAATGAGAGGGCATGAGAAGCGTGCGGTCGAAGATGTTGGGAGGTTTAAAAACAGAAAAGAAAATCGAAAGTTTTATGAACAGGTGAAACAAAATTCACAGGTACATAAACCTAGAATCGAAAGCTGCAAAGACGAAAGTGGAAACATCATAGTGGAACCGCAGTCAATGCTGAGGATATGGAAGGACCACTTCTTCAGACTGTATAACGGCGACGAAGAACTGAATTCCGCTGTCAGGCAGGATGACCCATTCGATATAGACGACGAAAGCCAACAATCCCGTCCTTCCGACTTAGACGAAGTAAAGATTGCCATATCTAAGCTGAACTCTAACAAAGCCGATATAGAAGATGGCTTGAATGTAGAGCTCTTTAAAGCAGCTGGAGATAATTTGGTGACCGAATGAACCAACTTGTCTGTAAGAAGCATGTCCGATGAATTGAACCTCAGTATTGTTTGCCCAATACTGAAAAAAGGAGACCCTCTAAACTGCACCAACTATAAAGGAATCAGTATACGTAACATAGCTTACAAAATCTTAAGCCCATCGTCAACAAACTGATAGGTCCTTATCAGTGGGGTTTTGGACCAGGAAAGTCCACAGTTGATCTAATATTCACATTACGGCAGATCCTGGAAAAAACTCAAGAGCACCAAATCGACACCCACCATCTCTTCATGGATTTCAAGGCCGTATATGACAGCATCTACAGGGACGAGCTGTATAGAGCCATATCTAGTTTTGGGATCGCTCCCAAACTCATCCGTTTGTTCAGGATGACCATGGAGAATTCACGCTGCTCCATAAAGGTTGGAAATAACCTAACAGAACCTTTCGATGTCAAAAAAGCTTTTTGACAAGGTGATGAGCTGTAATGTGATTTTTTTTACATTGTGCTTGAAAGAATAGTGCAGAGCTCACACATCAACACTAGAGGCACTATCTTTCAATAATCTGTCCAATTACTAGCATTTGCTGATGACATTGAAATAATCGGAAGACCTCAGCGTGATGTCAATGTGGCTTTTGTGAGTATTGAGGCAGAGGCGGCAAAAATGGGTTTAACGGTTAATGAGGGCAAAACAAAGTACATGCTGTCGTCAAGAAAGGACATACAACACCTACGTCTAAGTCAAAACGTCACAATCGACAGACGTTACTTTAAGGTAGTCAAGGACTTCGTCTACCTAGGCTCCGCTGTAAACGCAGAAAACAAAACCAGCGCTGAGATCACACGCAGCATAACTTTTGCTAACCTCTGTTTCTTTGGGCTAAGAAAGCAATTGAGAAGGAAAGTCTTCTCTAGAGGGATCAAAGTGTTGCTATATAAGACCTTTATCATCCCCGTCCTGCTATACGGTGCAGAAGCATGGACTATGACAAAAGCAGATGAAAGCACCTTGGGTCGTTTCGAGAGAAAAGTTCTTCCTGTGATCTACGGTCCCGTATGCATCGAAGGGGAGTGGAGGAGAAGAAGATAGAACGACGAGCTGTACGGGCTGTACAGCGACGTAGACTTAGCCAGAAGGGTAAAAGTCAAACGACTAAGATGGCTGGGTTACGTAGAGCGCATGGAAACCAATGCTACGGCTCGGAAAGTCTTTGAATCCACACCTACAGGACAGCGCAGTAGAGGAAGACCGCGGATCGGGTGGAGCGCAAAACTGGAGACATCTAGCTAAGGACCGAGCTGAATGGAGAAGTTTGATGGGTGAGGCCCTAGTTCACAAAGCCCTTCACAGCCGATTCTTCAAAATTTGGTGGCCAAATTTGAGACGACCGGATCAGTAAGCAATCAGCTAACACCCGTACGTTCAAGAAGTGCAAGATTGGACGAGAACATCATCGCGCTCTGTGAAAGTGTACAGCATAACCCGAGGCAGTCTATTCCACGACGTGCACAAGAAGTTTGCCTTTCGCAGACTTAAACTTTTCGAATTTTGCGTCGTAATTTAGGCCTACACCCGAACAAGATGCAACTGACCCACTTTCTCAAAGCTCATGACTATAACCAACGTTGTTCGTTCGCTGACTTGTCTTTGAATCGTTTGAAAGCCTAATTTCGGCCTAACAAAAATCTCTAGTGACGAGGCGTATTTTTTGGGATGAATGGCTGTGTTAAGGAGTAAAATTGCCGTATATGGGACGACACCAACCCACGCGAGGTTCACCAGGTGATAATGGATCTTTAAAAAGTCACCTTTTGGTGTGGATTTTGGGTGGCGTACTTGGTCCGTACTTTTTTAAAAACGGCTTTAGTGAGACGGTTAACAGCTAGCTGAACGATGATAACTATTTTCTTGTGTTCCAAATTGAACCATATGGACATAGGCGACATGTGGTTTCAGCAGGACGGTACTACGTGTTACACTACAAACGCCACGACGTGTAGAACGCAATCTCTACCCGCCCTTAGTGAAAAATACTATATATGGCAAGTTTTGCATTTGCCAAAGTTTCGAACTTTAGGTTGTAATCAAACATGACATTACGGTGATAAAAAAGTTGAAAAAAGTTGGTCCCCCGATTCCATCCGTCAATCTGTCTGTCTATCCTCGACCACACGGCCCAAACCATTTTTGTCGATTGAGTTCAAACTTGCAAATTAAGGTTTGAAGCCAATTCACGTTATGCGTTTTTTCAAAAGAGTGTATAAAGGCCAGAAAATTATCCTTTGGATGATTAAAAGCTTATGGTCGCTCAAGCAATGAGCACTTTAAAAGACAGCATGATCAAGCCAATAAATTTTACAAGACCTTGTGTTCTAAAAAAAAAAAAAATATTGAGAGACAGAAGCTAATTGTATGAAGTCGAAGGACTTTTGGAATTTGGTAAACAATTTGAATGGTTTAAAATCCATCCCAAGTTGACCCCAATGCTTTCGGCAGACTATTTTAAAAATTTGTTAGGCCCAATTCATAAATCACTTTTATTTTACACTTATAACCAACGAAGCAGTTAATGCAGCAATGAACAAAATGAAGGATGTGTACAGGAGGTACCAGCGGAATTTTTAAGTATAGAAGCGTTGAGTTAATAAGCAGGTTTACTACAGTTTACAACAAGGTGTTGGGAATAGATATGATTCCCCAAGGATGTAGTCAATCATTTTTTCGATCCACAAAAAAGGAAGCTGTATTGTAATGTCAAGCTATCGAGGAATATCTTTTTAAATTCGTGATATAAAACATTTACAGCAGATGAAAATAAGCTTTTGAAAGATTTTCAGGGAGGCAGCTTTTAGGTACGGTTACTCAACAATCAATCATATCTTTGTTCTAAAAAGCATTGCGGATTCATTAACAAGAAGAAGGACATGAAGAAGGCATTTCACACGGTGAATAGGCAATCTTGTTTCTTATAACCTCTTTGGTATGGGAATGTACTTAAAGTTAGGAAGAGTCCTGATGCAAGACTGTATATGAATACTAATCCAGCATTTTGCAATGGTACAGAAAGTTCGGAATGGTTCAGAACGGAATCAGGCGTCTAACAAGGTTGCACTTTGAGTTCAAACCTATTCGCTTTCTTTATCGAAGACTTAGTCGATTTCTTACCTGCTTGTATCGAGCACGCTGGAGAATGAATTAAAGTACTGTTGTTAGCGGATGGTATTGTAGTTCTATCGTCATTTCCAGAATCACTATAGCTTATGATTAACCGGATTTATAAATACTGTTAAAAATGGAACCTATTAGTAAATTCAGAAATGGAGGAGTTAGAAACCTTTATGAAAAATGGAACTACAATGGTGAGAACATAGAGATTTGCAAAGAGTTCAAATACCTTGGAGTGAAATTGACAAACAAATTTAATGTGTAAACGCTTCTGAGAAAAAAGCTTACAAGTGCAAAAGCCGCTATCAGTGCATAGTAGGTGTTTCACAAATAAAAGTATCGCATTGGTTTTAAGGCTCTGTTTGTTCTATACAGGTCAAGTATGGTGAGCGAAGATGAGCTAAAATATGAAGATGTGGAATAATTGTTACGCTTCTACGTCAAAAGAGTCTTCCCACTGCCACCAAATACGACGAACTATATAATTGTGTTGGAAACGGGACTGCAGCCACTCTTTGTAAGAACACTTCGAATGAAGATTGATTGAGTGCTCCAAAATCATGAATATAAATAATTACCGAAGATAGTGGCAACTCAAACTATTCAAGGGAGGTCAGGATGGTACTCTGAAACATATGTTTGCATGAAAAAATATTAAAGACTATCCTACATTTTCCGAGGTTAAACCCCAATTGAACTGGCCTTTAATCTGAAATTAGTATTCGAATTCATATATTCGTAACATCAAATGAATGGATAAACAGGGATGAGTTAATCGAATATCTCGGTGCCATAACAATTTGAAATATCACAAGCATTGCTCAAAACGCTCAATGGATTGCCCACCAGTTTCTAAATAAACCAACTTCAAACACTTCCAAGTATTCGAAACCTTTTTTTAAAGTACACGTATACTCGTAAAAAATATATATATCATACTTTACATACCAAATGCTCCATAAAAGATAAAAACCACCCATACGAGCATAAAAGTAATTTTTCCACCTCCCTTTAGATAATATAATATCCTTTCTATTGTAAGCAGAAGAGCAGGAAAAGAATAAGAACGGAACACAAAGAAAAATAGAATAAACATACCATCAATTTCTTGATATATAAAGTGACTGTATCCTCAAGGAGGTTTATATCGAAAGAGGTTATACACTTGATAAAGCCCCAGCCAGCGCTACGACCCGGCCATCGCCATATCGCCATCGTCATCCATCGATACACAACAACACATATGTATATAGAAATTCCATACCTTGGCGTAGCTATAAAATCAAATTGCCATACAAGGACATCCCATTGAGAAAAACGTTCATGTTGTGTGACCATCACATCACTTTATTCCATCACCCACCACACCACATCACCGCTATACCTCTACCGCACCTTTGTGCTGAATTGTAGGTATATCCTTTAAGGAAGGTATCTCATTACATTCCAAGCACCTCATTTTCAACGATATTAAGGATAACTTCCGTTGCATTTCTTCCTTTCGAACGATATTCAGTGACGACGACGACGAAGACAACAACTATACCCACAACGACGACAACCTGATGGAGGAGACAGGACGAACTGACTTGACTATATGGCTATACCCAAGTACATATCTGGAGGAAGGACGACCCACATTCGATGCACAGCACAGCATCATAACAATTTTCGGCATCCCCAAGGACAATCCAATTGTATTTTACTTTTGGTTTTCCCTTTTTTGAAATTCCTGTAGCATATATCACCATAACATCCTTTCCATTATATTGTACATGAACTATTATTTTTTTCCTTTTGCCTCCTTGTTGTTGATTCCAGATCCTTGAAAAATGCCAGAAAATACAAGTATACGAACGAATATGCATCCCAGAGTCTAATTCATCACGTCTCCTAGTCCTATATACAGTGAATCGCATACTCCTCCGGAATAGACTATACTTTCAAAAACGGAAGCAACTCAAACTCTCTGAAAATATTTACAAAGACCACCATCATAGCTCGGTCTATGCTCGAATCCTGCAAAGAGAAAAAATCAGTTAGAGTTGGAGTTGGGTGGATTGCTGGTACCAATGCCCCCGTATAGGTACGGCGACTATACTATCCTATCCATCCTGCATCCTGGAAATAGATTGGAATGTTATCTTGGATTTGAACTGAGGTGGATTCGCATAGACTCTCGTTGCTCTTGGATTTGCTTGTGCAGATTGCACCAGCCAAACGAAGAAAAACCATTGAATCTCAGGATGATCCAGATCCTGTGCTTTTTCGATGTACGAAACCATATGTGATGGAGTTGCTCGGCCAAACTGGATTTGGATTTATGTAGACGCGTCTTTCATGTTATAGGGCTATAAGAATACATATAGGAGAGCTTATGTATCTATATTCAGGACATGAAGTATTCTTCTGACGCACACTCTTACATCTGCCACCTTTGATATGATGGCTATCGCTTTTATGATATTCCTTACACACATTTATATCCCGTGGCAGTACACACAAGTCTCAGTCGAGTCAGTTTGGTTCGGAATATGGAAGTCCAGGAATGAAATGAAATCTGAATGTCTAAAAGGATATATATGGCGACATTGCTGAGCCACTAATAGGCACGTACTGTTTGAAAAAATATCCTTCGACTATATAGGACGAATAAGAAGAGATAGTTGCGTGCATATGTATGTCTTCTACATATCTAAGCGAAGAAGTAAAAAATCGGACGTGTGAGGAATCATCAAACAGGATGTGCCAACCATTAAATCTATGGACAAATTGCCCCTGGGGTTACCCGTGCTCAATGCTCATGGCCATGTATATTGTATGGAGAGGAGATGGAGGCATCATTTATTTATTCCTTACGTGGTGGTGGTAGCGGTAGTGATGGTGGCGGTCGGTGGTCGGTGGTATGGTGGCGTGGTAATAGTCAACGGCTCGTATGTTAATGTGATATGTTAGCTAACAGGATTCATGCATGGACTATGGCCAAGAATTCTTTTAAGTGTCCTTATTTTCAGTTGCCTTCTTTGATCGTGTAGATATCATTTCCACCTTATCACCAATGACCAAATACCCAACCACCCTCTACCCCATCCCCTATGAGAAACTGACAACATACACGTACGTCAGTGGACTTCCGAATGCTGGAGTGAATTTTTGATTTCTTTTTTCGTGTGTACTGTTCTGTTTTCGCTTCCGTCCTTAAGCATACACAAATACTAACAGTCTCGCAGGACATTTAGCGTTTGAACATTTATATCGGACAGGAAAGCTGTTTCTTTCTTTTTGTTGTGCTGTTTTTGTTTGCTTATTCTGCTTGTCTTTCCTTTCTACTTCGTATCATGAATTTATATTAATCAATGGAAATAATAACAAAAAAAGGAACAAAACAACCAAAGGACTTCTATATTTGTTGTCAACAAGGCGAAAACAGAGATACAGAAATTCGAATGATTCCGAGATGAGATTTCTCGTCTGCCATATTGAGAACTAAAAATCATTCGATTTGGGGGGAAATTAAGCAAAAGGCTATCAATTCGATCGAGATGTGATGTTTGCGATATATTGGAGCATTAGATATGTAAGATAAGTATGAGAGGACCAAGAACAAATAAAATCAGAGGGGGTGGTGTGAGGGATGGAGACCTATTATAGCCTGCAGGTTTATTTCTAGTCAAAATTGTTTTCGATTAAACATTGATTACATCAACGTGAGTGGATTTTTCTAAGTATTGGATGATTATTTGTTCAAAGAACAATGACTTTGCTCAAGTAAGTGTGTGGCTGCTTTCTTTTTTAATGAAAAGGTAAATGTTGTTATTTTGTGAATTAAATATGTAAAAATGTCCTTAAAACAAATAAAACCCTGCTACTTACTCTTAATGTATTGTCTGAGATCATAGCTTGGCCGAAATTGACTGAAGTTCATTCAACTTATGCTTCAATACAATTCTTAGAAAAACACAATTATTCCTTTGTAACTTTTAAGGTTTCGCGGTTATTTACATGATACATTTTTGATTACTCGGATTAGCCGCGATATAAATATTAAATATTAAGCGAGTTCAATTAAGAAAAATAACCAAACTCATTAATGAAAACAAAGTGCTTTTACCACCTAAGCGCCTCATACTTTCGTTTATATAGCCACCAAAGTTGTAAGCTCTGCCTAAAATCCTCAAAGAATTGAATCCAATGACACCAATTGTGGCCCCTTTCAATCTAATATGAATGCATTTAGTTGATGTTTTTAAGCCGTTGGTTAGCCTGACGGAACACCACATACAAGATATCTCACACTTTGTGTATAATTTAGGGGGAGTTACTTATTTAAGATGGTGCTACAGTCCTGTGTGAACTAGGGCCTCTCCCAACAAACTTCTCCATCTAGCTCAATCCCTAGCCTCCAATTTCGCGCTCAAAGTTGGGTGAGGTCACTTTCCACGTGTGCGTGCCACCTGATCCGCGATCTTCCTCTACTGCAATGTCCTGTGGGTCTGCATTCGAAGACTTTCCGGGCCGGAGCATTGGTTTCCATGCGCTCTACGTGACCCAGCCATCTTAGTCGTTGGACTTATATAATTCTGGCTAAGTCTACGTCGCTGTACAGCCCGTACAGCTCGTCGTTTCATTTTCTCCTCCACTCGCCTTCGATGCATACGGGACCGTAGATCACACGAAGATCTTTTCTCTCGAAGCGACCCAAGGTGCTTTCATCCGCTTTTGTCATAGTCCATGTTTCTGCACCGTATAAAAGGATGGGGATGATAAGGGTCTTATAAAGCAACACTTTGGTCCCACGAGAGAGAACTTTACCACTTAATTGCTTTCTTAGTCGAAAGAAACAGCGGTTAGCAAGAGTTATTCTTCGCTTGATCTCAGTTTTCTGTTTGTTTTCTGCTTTTACAGCGGAGCCTAGGTAGACAGAGTCCTTGGCTATCTCAAAGTTACGTCTGTCGATGGTGACGTTTTGACCAAGACGTCAGTGTTGTATGTCCTTTCTTGACGACAGCATGTATTTGGTCAAGTGTTGACGTAAGACCTCTGCACTATTCTTTCAAGCACAATGTTAAAAAAATCGCATAACAGTGCATCACCTTGTCTAAAACATTTTTTGACATCGAAACGTTCTGATAAGTCGTTTTCAACTTTTATGGAGCAGCGTGAATTCTCCATCGTCATCCTGCATAAACGGACGAGTTTGGCAGGGATGCCAAAACTAGACATGGATCTATACCGCTCGTCCCTGTAGATGCTGTCATATGCGGGCTTGAAATCGATTTTTTAGGAACTGCCGTAATGTCAATATTTGATCGACTCCGGACTTTCCTTGTCTAAGACCACACTGATAAGGACCTATCAGTTTATTGATGAATTGCTTAAGATTTTGTAGCTATGTTAAGTAGACTGATTCCTTTGTAGTTGGTGCAGTTTAGAGGGTCTCCTTTTTTCAGTATTGGGCGAACAATACTGAGGTTCAATTCATCGGACATGCTTCTTACAGACAAGTTGGTTCATTCGATCACCAAATTATCTCCAGCTGCTCTAAAGAGGTTGGCATTCAAGCCATCTTCTACAGCGGCTTTGTTAGACTTCAGTTTAGATATGGCAATCCCTACTTGGTCTTAGTCGGGAGGACGGGATTGTTGGCTTTCGTCGTCTGTGTAGAATGGATCATCCTGCCTGACAGCGGTTCGTCGTCGCCGTTATACAATCTGCAGAAGTGGTCCTTCCATATCCTCAACATTGACTGCGGTTCCACTTTGATGATTTCACTTTCGTCTTTGCAGCCTTCGGTTCTAGGTTTATGTACCTGTGAATTTCGTTTCACCTGTTCATAAAACTATTGAACTTCATTCCTGCTTTTAAACCTCTCAGCATCTTCGACCGCACGCATTTCATGGCCTCTCTTTTTCCTTCTGAGAAGTTGGCGTTCCTCTCGCCTCTTCTGCTCATAGAGTTCATAAGCAGCTCTCTACCTTTTATGCAGCGCCGCTTTTCGTGCCTGTTGTTTGGCTGCTCCTCCTCATCATACCAGGGGTTCCTTGTTGGTGACTGTTTGAAATCCATCACATCAGAGGCGGTTTGGATTCAATGTGTTGGCGGCAGAACTTCGAGAGAGATTACTTGTAACTCGGTCGGAAAAGGATTTGGCGTTGTACTTTCTCCCAGCACCTCCCTGTTTTGCCTTGGGTCTGGAAACCCGAAGTACTACCTTGGCTACAACGAGGTAGTGGTCCGAGTCGATGTTAGCTCCTCGGAAAGTTTGCACATCCATAATGCTGGAAGTGTGGTCATATGGTCATATGGTCAATCTGGTTGACGGTAGATTGATCTGGAGAACTCCAAGTTCCTTTGGAATGTTGAGGTTTGGAAAACGCGTACTGGCTACCATGACGTTTCGCCCCCCAGCAAAATCTATAAGCCTGAATCCGTTGTCGAAAGTGTTGTCGTGCAGTCTGTTCTTCCCGATAATTCCACCAAAGATGTCTTCCCTTCCTAGCTTGGCATTAAAATCGGTCAGGACAGTTTTAATATCGTAGCTAGGACACTACTCATATGTCTTGTCTAAGAGCTCGAAGAACATATCTTTGGTTTTGTTGTCTTTCTTCTCTGTGATGCGTATAGTCATGAGGCGCTCATCGATACACCTGTAGCTCAAGACTTCTGGCTCCAATGATGAAGCCGCATTCAAATAAGCGCTGTTGGTTTTCGTGGTGGCAGTCACCAAAGTAAATATTGCAGTTTTTCATCCTCTTTTTGCCGGCTCATCCCATCGTATTTCCTGGATGGCTGTGATGTCTGCTTTTTAGCAGTCTAGGGCCTCCGGTGTCACACGTACTTCCGTCCTGCTAGAACCACATGTCGCCTAGGGTCATATGGTTCATAAAAAATTATGTATGTAGCGCTCGCTGTTGACCGTCGCACTAAAGTCGTTTTCAAAAAAGTACGGACCAATTACGTCATCCAAAATCCACACCAAAAGATGACTTTTTGAGGATGCATTATCACCTGGTAAACCTCGCTTGGGTAAGAGCCATTCCGTATACGGCAATTTTACTTTTTAACACAGCCATTCATCCAAAAACGGGTATCGTCACTACAGATGATCTTAAAGCCAAAATTGGTGTCCTCTTCCAAACGATTTAATATTTTAAGTCTGCAAAACACCGAGTTCGTGTGCAATGCGAGGAATAGACTGCTTCGAGTTCTGCTGTACACTTTTACGGACCGCGGCGATGTTCTCGGTCGATCTCGCATTCCTTAAACGTACGGGTGTTGACTGATTGTTTACTGAACCGGTCGTCTCAAATTTGGCCACCAAACGTTGAAGAGTTGACTGTGAAGGGCAACCACGTCTACCGTAAAATGGGCGCAATGCGTGCAACGAATAATAAACAAAACATTTGACAGATGTGACCAAAACTAAATGGCCACCACGGGGCATCAAAATCTACCCGCGACAATTTAAATATAGTTCGTATATGTATGTGGGTTACAAGAAAAAAAAACTACTTACTCAATTTTTTAAGTCTTTTTGCATCTTTTGTTGTTATTATCTGGTTATTGAAAAACAATTTTATCCCGAAATTACGTACCTAATCACCCGTACACACTCCCACTGCAGACATTTTTTAAAATGATTAATATTCTAAGGACCTTAAAACGTTGAGGAAAGTAAAAATTTTCAATTCGACAAATAAGACCGATAACAATATCTTTGTTTATAAATGCTTACAATAAAAACCGGAAACTGGATTTTTTAAAGTGCTTTTTGAAATTTTGTAACACAATTTTGTATTTCCTTCCTAACTTAATACAATATTATGTTCTTTTTAAAAACTTGCAGGTTAGGTTAGATTTATAGGTAAGTTTAATTATTTAAGAGCTTCTTACCTACGATTATATGAAATGCATACAAGTTCTATCTCTAATTCAGGAATGTGACAACCCTGCAGGGTGTTGATGTTTAACAATTCAGATTAAATCCTTCTATTTTAAAACATTTATTTTTAGAAGCTCTGGTATTTATTTCATCAAAATTTAAGTTTATACAAAACCTTTCATTATTTATGACAAATTTGCATAAATCTATGGCCATAAGGGTATTATGTAAACAATTTCCTTAAAACAAAAAGTAAAGCAATCAAAACGACAATTATTCTTAAATTTAATTGATATTCTTATTGAGATGTGAATATAGCTTAAAGTTTTTAAGAATTTTAATAAAAAGTAAATCAATTAAAATGCCTCTTGTCTTCACATTAAATACTTAAAAAGTTATCATCAAAACTTTATCGAGAAATATTTTTAAACATATAATAATAACATTTAAACCAAAACACAAACACCTCATATCTCGACTTCCTTAAATAGCCTTTGCAGATTAAATTCAAAACCTTATTCGGATGATTATGGTCTTTTGGAGTATTCTTCTTGCTTCGTTGTTGAGTGCTGAAATAGGGACTTAAAAGTTTCCTTAATAAAACCCCTTTGGAGATTTTAAATGCTTTGCCATATCGTTTTGTCAGATATAGAAGAGCAGAAGAAGCACTAAAGGACTATTTTAAGTTTTGTACATCAAAATTTACTGCAAATCTTGTGCTTAATCCTTCGTCCGTTCGTTACCGACTCCTTCGGGTTCGCATTTGCTTTCGCTTTTGCCTCAAGAAGTAGACAACGCAAACTCCTTCTCCCCTGTTCAAAGACTACTCTTTGGCTATATCAATGGGTTTTTGGTGAGAAAATTCAATTAAAACCAGAAATGTCTCACAATGTGCAACTAATGGAGCGCACTAGAATCTTACAATCGGGCAATTTAGGACAATGGTCACCTATTGCTGTGTTCCACTTTGACTTTAAATATCCTTTGGTTTTCAGTAGGTGCCTGCGATGATGTGAATGAATATACATGTACACCTAAACATAGGTATGAGAAGGCTGAAGCATATCTTCAGTATTATATATGTTTATCTATGCTGCTGCTACAGACAGGACGAATATATCCTTGGAAGACTTTGGATGGCTGTAGAATCTGAGGCATTGTGTTGCACTTATTGCATTGCACAATGCGAATTGTTCAATATGTTGAGAAAACGTTCATTGGAAAACTATTTTCATTGAAAGCCACCTCCTGTCTCGTCCCTTTCCTGCACTATTTGGACCCATTTGTTGAAGTAGATACCTACCTGATGCCAATAGCGCATACAAGGATAATGGCGCATTACACATTGGAGGTTTTCCGTTTCGTATAGATAGTTTGGTGTAAGTATATCACCGCGCGTTGCTATGATGCCCCACCAAAGAATATTACATAAAAGCTATTGAAAATCCAATAAGGACATTTTGTTCCTGGCTATATGCTGGATATAGCCAAACAACCAGAACAAACTAACTATCTTCATCAACATGAGAGTTTTCATATCTACCCCCGACTATACCTATGTATGTATATATATCATATAACGCCATGCATGTATGTATAGGTAACTGTAGATAGGTACTTGTGAAGAAAAACATTCAGGCATCCTAGATCCACAGAAGGATCTATCTCTATCGCTAGCCAGGTGCAGTCGTCGTCGTCGTAACATCATATCCTCATGGTTTTGGACTCTTGCGGAATCCTTTTTGCAAAATAATGTGGCGGAGAGAAGAATTTCATACGAAACGCGCTCAAAGCAATTTGTGGTGCACATTGTGGGGATCCTTAACGGCTGCTTAACCTTTAATGATGCGAAAGGATATGAAAAAGGATTTCCACTCCCTTTTGTCCTTTGCGTTTTCCAATTTTATTGCTTCCAAGGTATGTCTTTTCAATTGTATCCTTCACATATATATACCACTGCATCTATACATACATATGTATACACAAAAAGGATATTTTCAGTGGTTGAATAGGTTGGATAATTATTATTTGCGTAGCTGATGTAAAGGTATTTTTCCTTCGTCGGTCGACCTGCATTTTTATTTTGGGAAAAATCACACCGCATGACCTTATGACATAGGTACAGATATATGTTTTCAATAAAGAAAGGATTAGACATTTGAAAAAGGTATTTCGATGTGGGTTTTAATTTAATTCGATTATTGTCTGATCGTTAAACCTTGAAGTATGAAAACCCATACAAATGTTGCTTGATCGGTTGGAAAAATATGAGAAAGAAGAAGAAGTTGAAGACAAATAAATGGGCAGGATGTTTGCGTAAGGAGATTAAAGTATGATCCGGATTATTTAGAAGGCTGGTTTTACTTATATTTTGTATGGGATGAGTGAAAGATGGGAAATAAGATCATTTAAGGATCACTAAATCGAATAACAATCTTTGAATAATTCCATATGATGCAATAAGCTGTATGAAAGTCGCTGTTGCATTTAAGAAGGTTTTGAAATTGTAAAACCAACAAAATTGTGTCATGTTCTTAAAAATATATCAGATAATGGTATTTTTACTTTTCAGATGAGACCATGGCTTCTCCTTTATGTAATGAGAAAAAAGCAGGACCTGTCTTGAATTTGATAGATTTTATATCCTTTCTTTCTTTATATCCTTTCTTTGTGGTTTTTAAAACATTTTATCATTTCATAGACAAAGTTGTTAAAAAAGTACTGTTTCTGGGACCAAACTGAGTGAGCCAAAAATGATAAAGAGCTAAAAACCATAATTTTAGATCTGGATTTCTTAAGCCAGAATGGGCAAAGTCCAACGACTAAGATGGCTGGGTCACGTAGAGCGCTTACCTTACACCTACAGGACAGCACAGTAGAGGAAAACCGCTGATAAGGTGGCGCGCTCAAGTGGAAAGTGGCCTCACCCAACCAGGAGTGCGAAACAGGCTAGGGACCGAGCTTGATGGAGAAGTTCCTAGTTCACACAGGACTGTAGCGCCACCTTAAGTAAGTGAGCGCACGCTTTTATATATGGCACATAAAGCACGCTGGATTTAACCGACAGCATCGGTAATGGCGTCTTTAAGCTAACTAATAAAGCCCAACAATAAAAAGTCAAAAAAGTGGTTGCACTGGTTCTGATCTTTAGTCGTGTTTTTATAGGCTCTATCTTTTCTTTATTTTTCTAATATATTTTTTTTTTAATATTTGTAATGGTGTTAAGTTTCACTGAATAAGTGAACTTTATTTTGTTTTTATTTAATAACTGTATGAAATATTTTGTTACAATATCATTTAAATCAATTCCAATTTTGTTGAGTTTTGTGATATGTTGTTTGAAACAAAAGCTCTCTCCGGTAAGGTATTCAGTAATTTTGTTTTTCTTCTTCTTTTTCACAATTGGAACTATGACTTCTCCATAAAGTCCTTTTTGCTGACTAACAGCAAACAAACTGTATTCAAAACTCAAAAAATAGAATTCGCGATTTAGTCTTTTCTTCTGACGCTATCAAATCTCTAGAATCTGGATCAGGAACTACTAATATCAGTAAATATCACCCCCCCTTTGGACTTCAGAAGAGCTAATTTCCAGCTGTTGTCTAAAGATTTAACAAATTCTGGAATTGCTGATACTTTATCATTTTCTAACATTGACGAAACAGTTTCAACTTTTTATAAGATCCTTAATTATTGTTTGCAAGAAATGTACGTTTAAAGAAATCAAGAAATACAAACTTTAGCCAACCTTGGTACACAAATGAATTGCATTTACTGCGTAGCAAAATAAATAAGGCATAGAAAATTTATCTTAAAACTCTGTCTCCAAGCAACTTCTCTCTTTATGTTAAACTCTTTAACCAATTTAAGTCTCTTTCTAAATTTTTGTATGCTAGCTATGCTACTGATATGGGCAACTCTTTGAATGAGAATAATCAAAATTTTTGGAAACTTGTAAGCTTAAGAAAAAATCAGATGGCTTTCCAGTTGACTTTACTTACAAGAATCTTTCATTAGATAAAACTGTTGATATCTGTAACGTTTTACAACACATTTTCGGGAGTTAATAGTCCTGAAGAAGTTGATGAAGTATATTTTCATAATCTTCACTCCTTCTCGCAAACTAGCTGTTGTCACATCTCTGTGTACAGAGTACGGTCCTTGATCTTTTATCTGCGTTGAACGATGACTGTTTAGCCGGTCCTGATGGTATTCCTCCATAGTATTAAAAAAGTGTAGTAATGCTTTAGTTGAACCCCTTACGTTCTTATTCAAACTTTCTCTAAAAACAGGCAAATTTCCCATCAAATTGAAGAAGTCATTTCTAATACCAATTTTCAAATAAGGTAACAAGGCAGATATAACACACTACAGGCCCATTGCAAAGCTTTGTGCATTCCTAAAGTGTTCGAAGAAGTTGTTTGTGAAAGTGTAGCCTTTTTTATTTCTCATTAGCGAATAGCAACATGGTTTTGTGAAAAAAAGATCAACCTTTACTAATCTCCTCACATTCTCAAACATATGTTCAAACGCTTTAGAAGAAGGTTATAAAGTTGAGTGTGGATACACTGACTTTTCTTAAGCTTTTGACCAACTAAGCCATAGAATTATTTTATTTAAACTTAAAGCTCTTGGTTTTACACCATTTTTCTTAGCTTGAATTAAATCATACTTCGAAAACAGATCCTATGAGGTAAAATTTAGAAATTGTCATTCTGAACCTTTTGTTGCTCAATCTGGTGTTCCCCAGGGAAGCTATCTTGGCCATCTTTTCTGTTCATCCTGTCTATTAACGATGTATCGTCATATCTACGATCAAGTGAGGTTCTCATTTTTGCTGAGGATAAGAAGATTTTTAAAATAATAGAGTCCACCCATGATCGTATTCCTTTACAAGCCAACATTAGCTGTGTTCACTGTCGACGCTGTGCTGGACTGTTCTAGACAGAAAAGTACAGCTTTTTGTTATTCATTGTTCTACTTTAATGTTCTTGCTTTTGAGTCAGATCAGGTTAAAACAGACTCGTGAGAAATGTCAAAATCGAAGTTGTCATTTTTTTGTTTACGTTTTGATTTGTCTGTGCTTTTTGTTTTTTTCTCGTGAATTAAAAAAATGAAAATAAAGTTATTTTGCCAAGCTGTTTAACTTGTTTATTTAAATAATTATAAAATATATTGAAAAACAAAAATCCATCGAATTGAATTGACATCCGAGGAAGGAAAGACTGTGGTTGTTCAGTGTTCACGAAATAGGCGGTTGAATATCGAAAGAGGTTAAAATAAAACAAAATATTTCTATTGTATTAAAATTAATAAAATGTTATAATTTATAGATGAAAATTTTCGAAGCCAGGTGTTTCAAAACTCATTAATAGGTGAGGAAGATTGCGTGCCCAGTCGTTCCCCAAGACAATGATGTTAGAGAGCAGTCAACATCTGTGCATGCTTCAGAGGATCGACAGAGCCAGAAGGCCGTTTGGCTGGATGGAGACTATCTGCTCCTTCTTTCTTTTTACAGGGAATTGTACCCTAAACTTGGCAAAAATATTGCGCTAAAAACAAAAAGGGAGCTTTGGGAACAAATTGACGAGAAAATGAACGAGCAGGCAACAACTAACTTCAGCTCTTGCAAAGTGGAAGGGAAGAGGAAGAGTTTGGAGAGAGCCTTTAAAAATAAAATGTTACACAACAAAATAACTGGGAATAATCGAGTGACATGACCATATTAAAAGTAAGTAAATTAAATATAAGTTTGTGTGGCAAAAGTTGTAACAAAATATTTAAATATTTCAGAGAACTAGCACTTGTGCTGTTGAACCGCCCATTGATCGCTCCAACATATTTGTTGGGGAGCACCATCGACAGTGGGGTTTCAAAAAAAGAAATCCTCCAACAATCAGGAATTAATCCAGGTATTCTTGAGTAAATTTTAAATAGAATATCTTATATTTATACAGACACAATTTTTAATAAGATCCTCCAACACCCGTCCAAGTCGATAAATCGAATGATCCTGTACCTGACCTAGATGAAACCCAACCAGAAGCAGATTTCATTGGGCACACCGAAGACGGCCCACCACTGAAAAAAATTAAAAGGGCGGAACGATTGCTGGGGAGCTGTCAAAGTGGAGGCAGCAATTTATGGAAGATAACCAACAAAGGAAGGAAACAGCTACAAATACTTGTTGGAACGCTCATTTCCGAAGATGAAAAATATTTTTGGACCTCTGCCTTGGATTTTCCAACAAGACAATGCCCCCATCCACACTTCCAGGGTTGTCAAAAGCTGGATTTTATCAGAAAACGTAGAGCTTTTTGCCATGGCCACCCTATTCACCGGACTTGAACATAATCGAAAACGTATGGGCATAGCTATCTCGAAAAGTTTATGAAGGCGGTAGACAATTTGAAGACAAGGACTCCTTAATTGAAGCTATCCGTGATGCCTGGGACGAGATTTCACTTGACTATTTAAAAAAACTTTATTATTCCATTCCGAACCGTCTAATAGAGGTCATATCGAAAAATGGGGGGCATACTCATTATTAATTGAGAAAAACTTAATAAATAAATGTTTGAAAACCAAAAACTGTAAACATTTCTTTCATTTTTTTGATATTTTATAAGATTTTTCATGTGGCCTCATCCAAGTGACGCACTTTTTCATCCTGTTTTTAAGTAGCTCTTTAATTAATGTAGGGAAATTCCAACTGTTTTTTCTATTTAACCCCTTAATTTTATTACTTTTTTTAAAGAAAATATCTACCTACTCAAATGTAGTAAATTCCTACCCGGAAGGAAGTGTGTGACGAACTCTTTCTCGGAGTAGGTTGGAAAAACTTCTTGCAAATAACTTTCAATGCATTTTTTTTTTACATTGCATCAAAGAAAAGGTAATAATATTCGTCACACTTTCATTCCAATCATCTGAGGAGGAATCCGACGAAAAATCACTATCGGTGTCTGAACCACTAATGTTTTCATTTAGTTTTATCTAAGCAATCACTTGATTTTCTATTTCAATAATTTTGAATGATATTTTTCACAGTAAAAACACAAAAAATGAAAAATATAAGCGAGAAACGAAAAATTCACACAATTTGCAATTTGTTTTTTTTTTTTTTACAACAGACTTTTAACTGACTGTTCTAACTTGATCTGACGTTTCTCACGAAAGTGTGCTGTCCTGTGCTGTTCTGATCTAGACAAAACCTCGGTGAACACAACTATTGATAGTTTTACATTTTGGTGTGGGAACAATAGCCTTTCAATCAACCCTTTAAGTTTACAGAAGATAACTTTTACTTAAACCTAATCAGTAGCGTATTAGACTATTGTATATTACAGCAAAAACTCTGTCGCGTCTCCACATTTAAAGATTTAGTTGTTCATTTCTGTTCCAACTCAGAATTCACACATCACATTCATTTTATAAAACGCTGGGCAAAGGAGTTCAATGATCCCTGTGTTACTCTTTCTTTGTACAATTGTCATGTTCGTCCTCATCTTGAATATGCTTCGCAGGTATGGACTCCCTATTACGAAATTCATAAAGAACGTATTGAATCTATTCCAGATAATTTCATCCGCTTTGTTCTAAAGGTAGTACCCGTGGCATGATGGTTAGTGCGTTGGATTGTCATGCAAGGGGTCTTGGGTTCAATCCCTGCCTGTGCCACCTTAATTAAAAAAAAAAAAAAAAATAATGTTGGCGGGTACTGCCTCTTGCGAGGAATTGACAAATCCTTCAAGAGTAATTCTTGTCATGAAAAAGTGCTTTCTCAAATTAGCCGTTCAGATTCGGCCTAAAATTGTAGGTCCCTTCCATTCCTGACAACAGTACTCGCACACAGGAATAGTTGAGAGTTGTAAGTCACTAGGCCCTGGTTCACAACGGACTGTTGCGCCACCCAATTTATTTTATTGTTCTAAAGGGTCTTCCTTGGGATGATCCCTATGAACATCGTATTCTGCTTCTTCAAATGCAATCTCTCCATCAAAGACGTGTCAATAATGACTAAGTATTTTTTCATCAACTCATTTATGGTGAAATTGATGCACCTTATTTGATATCTTGTGTACATTTGAATTACCAAGTCGGAACTCATCACCTGCGTACTTTTGACATTATACATATTGACTTCCATAGAACTAACTATTGAAAGAATGAAGCTTTAAATCGAATGAGCATTTTATATAACTTAAACTGTTCAACGACAGATTTATATTTAAGTTAGGTGGGATTAAAAAAATACTTTCTGAAAATTCTGAATTGTAAAAAAAGAGATTCCATCACAATATTTTGGACACAAGAATTTTATCATCATCAGCCTGTATCAATCGCCGTTGACAGTGATTGCCTGGCCAGCATCATTTTCGAATAATTAGGACCGATGACGACAATAGCTTCATTGGGGTGGCACATTGTGAATTACGTGTGGATTGGTTTCGTCCCAGATCTAGCTGTTTTACATATTTATGTATCCTTCCAAACAAAAACGGTAAGATGAAGCTAAGTTATTGTGAGCGAAGCGGAATCTACTACACCGGATTCTGCAACGCAACAAACATCGGCAATGTTTTTGGAAGATCATGTGTTTCGTAGACATACGAGTGTTGGCACTTAGTCGATAGATTCGAATTTGGCAACCATACGCTGAATAGTCGACTTTGAAAAACATCAACGTTTGTTTCTTTGTAGTTTTGCCAATTGCTTGCGTAGGTGGACGATTATATAAACAATAATCTCTTCTTAAAGCACGACAGAATCAACATTTTTTGTAACAGTATAATGATCGATTTTCGTAAATGTCAGACTTTGAACTGAAACAAAAAATTGACTTACCTAACAACTTAGTTTGACAGATGCCAATTCCAGCCCTAAACCGCAAAATGCATAAGCCGTTGTACCATCTTATAGTAATTGGTAGTCTGTTAAAGAATTGAGTGCTCGAAGTATTTTCACATCATTAGCGTATATCAAATAACAATGGATCAAAGCAACTACCCTGAGGTACACCAGAATTACCGAAAAAGATTTGTCATTTATTGAGACAATACTGCCTATCACTAATTTTAGATGATGTCCAATCTTTCAATTTCTCATGTAGTCTGTTGTTATCTTATCTACTTTAAAGTGCTTTATAACGAAGTTTGTCAAATGCTTTCCTTAAACATTTAAATAGACAATAAACTTGTTAGTTTTTACCCAAAGCTGGAATACAAAGTGTTGTAAATTTAAGTAGCTTTTTTTGAAATCCATGAAGATTGTCACAAAAAATAGAGGAATGATTAAAGAAATAAAATGCACGATTGGGTCGCACGAACTTCCTGCTGTATGCAAAAAGTCCGTTCATAAAAGTACCTAAATAAGATTTAAAAACATATCTGTAAAATAAGTTTGTCTTCAAAGATAAACATGCCACTTGATGATACCGCACGATTCATCCCAACACACAACTATTCCTGGGACATTTCATCCCGGAAATGAAAAATACTTGTAAGCATACTTAACGAAAATAATTGTTTGTGTATTCAATTAGTTCGTTCAAAGCTTTTTCCTTTGGATAGTTTTATTTTAATTTCATATAAGAAGAACCAGGATGGAAAATAAATTATCTGAAGATAAGAAAGAGGCAAAATATGTATGTTTAAATTGTAAAGCGATTGACTATTGGTTGTGTAGTTAGGTAGGTGTCTAAAATGGATAAAGAATAGTTCATTGGCGTTTTTAACTTTTTGGAGATAGATAGATAAAGACAAGTTTATGATGATAATGAAGCAATCACATTTCTTCTTTCCTACAAGTTTTCAAAATTAATTATTATTATTATTTTATTATTATTTTAATTCAAAATTTTACCTGAAAAATCAGTTTATCTTCAGAAATTTAAATGTTTTTTTTATAAACCTTTGATTTTCAATTTTTCTTTCTTGAAAATCGTTAGAGCGGTTTTTTTTTAATTAATTTTGTATATATACAATTTTTCAATTTTGTACAAAAAATATTTTTGGTATGCAGTTGTTTAGTGATTGTAAATATACGCTCTTCTTTTGAATTTCGTAAAAAAATGTTGACCCGTTTTTGAGATATAGAATTTTGAAAAAAAATCAATATTTTTTTTTTTAAATCCAAACAATAGAAAATTGCACTTTTGATATTCAAATATTGTTAGGCAATTTAAGAGCTCGTTCAAAAAAAAATGTTGAAATTGAAATTGAGGAAATTAAAATATGTTTTTCTTACCTAAAGAAGCCATGTTAAAAATTAAAATGTTAAAGAAAATTTAAAAAAAATATCTATCGGTTTGTTTTTGAGATTATTTGAATTCTAATTTTTTGACTAAAAAATTGTTAGTTTTGATCTTTAACAAAAAATGAAAAAAAAAACGCCTAACGCGAATCTGCTCAAAACCTTAACTTCCAAGTTTGAACTAAATCGACCCAATGGTTTAGGCTGTAGAAGCGTGGACAGACAGACAAAATAGACCGGACCGAATCGCGGAACCCACATTTTTCGACTTCTCTACTCGAGTACGAAATTTTGCACGAATGCAAAACTTACCATATATGTAGTTCCAATATTATGTCGCAAGTAAAAAGCTTAACAAACAAGTTATTCAAACGATTTTGGGACACCAATCAATCAATGTTTTAGTTTTAGAAACGCATTTTTCTATGAAGCAAGAAAACGATTTAAATGACTACTTAAATAGAATAAACAATAGATATGAAAGAAGTTTTGAAAATTTTTCAAGCTTAAATTATGGCATGCCATCAGGACCAGGATTTAAGTTTTTGAATTTTGCTTTGCTTGAGCTAAAAATTAGAAAACATATTGGACAGCACTTTAGGGTTGTGACTTGTTTCTTCTTTATATGTCAGGTATTTAAAGGTTAGCGATAGTTTTCAAGAAACGTACTTACTGTTCAAAGGCAAAGTTTCACTATAGCACTAATTCGTGTCTGTGATACTGCAAAATCCATCTGTGCAGGGCTTCTTAATGAAAGTGATACTAACACAAGTGTCGAGTCCGCATACAGTGTGCACAATCGTAATGCTCAAACCGCGACAATAATTGTAAAGATGAAGTCTCGAGATAGAGCATGGAATGTGCTTAAAAACTCAGGGAAGCTTAAAGGGAAAAACATCAGCATACATAAAGATCTTCCTCCGAATGTCCGCCAACGACGAGCTAAACTAATTCGAATTAGAAGAGCGCTCCATGCTAAACATCCACATAAGAAAATTGCAGTAAGGGATGACAAACTGGTCATCGATGGAAACGTTTTAATCTGGGATTCCGCCTTGGGCCTAAGGTGTGGTGAAAATGATGGCACTAGCACTTTGAAATCCATTTTTGGAGACATTAATTTCTTACAAAATTTAATGAATGAACTTTTACCAAACAAAAAAGATTTGTATTTCACGTCAAACATGCCAAACAATGGAAACGTCAACGTAAATGACAGAATAGACAACAGGGTGACACCACAACATTCAGAAGTTAATTTGGGTGCAAGCACAAGCGTTGTTCGTTCACAAGAGGCATGAGATTCACCAGTCTACCAGAATGCCAGTATTTATAGGTATTAATAAAATTAGAATTATAAGTTATAATGTATCAGGAGTTAAAAACAAAACTTTATATGTGAATTTTTTTAATTATGTTAAATCTTTTGATATATTTGTTCTTTTTGAAACTCATTTGTTAGAAGGAGAGGAAGATAGATTTAAGAAATTATTTTTTGAGTATGAATTAAGATGGGATAATGCTGTTAAAACATCAATCTATGGTCGTGGCAGTGGAGGAGAACTTTTCGGTTATCGCAGAAATCTTGTCGGTTTAAACATGAAGTTTGAAAGGGCGAATGAGACATGGGTGTTGGATGCCGAAGCTGGTGGCGAAAAAATGTACTTAGTTCCAGTTTACCTCAATTGTAATCACTGGCAATTAGACTTTGAAAAACTGTGTGACAACTTGCAAGGCATTGATTCGACGAACATAATGCTTATTGGAGATTTCAATGCCAGGATTGGCCAATCACAAAATAACTACATCAGTTCACATTACCCATTTTTTAACCTGAACCGTAATTCGAAAGACGTTTTGTGCGATAGCAAGGGATCGAAAATCTTGGAACTTGCAGATGAATTCAACTGTCATGTTCTAAATGGAAGTTGTGAAGGAGACGCTAAAGGGGAGTATACCTTCATTAGAGGAACTAGTTGTTCTGTCATTGACTATTGCTTCATATCTGGAAAATGGAATGATGTCATAAGTAATTTTGAAGTAGGAGTCGAAACGTTTTCAGATCATATGCCGCTTGAAATAGCACTTTCGTGTACAACATCACAATCTCCAGTCAATACAAGACAGCTTAATCTTGTTCCAAAACTGATTTGGAACGATAAGAACCGAAACGTTTACCAAACAAACTTAAACAAAGAACTGGAGACGCTTGGAAATTTGGATATTCGTGCTGATATAAACACCCTTCTAGAAATGATTAAGAAAGCAATCCCAAAAAACAATCCGCAAAAAAATAAAGCACTAATTAAACAAAAATGGTTTGATGTTGAATGCATGAAAGCAAGGAAATTGTCGTTTAATTACCTCAATCTTTTAAGAACCCACAACCTACAGATTTTTAGAAAATTATATACGGATGCGAATAGGAACTTTAAACGATTATGTTATGCCAAGAGAGTTTCCTTTGAAAATTTAAATATTGCTGTTATAAATAACACCCGCTCATCTTCAGAGTTTTGGAAAGCTGTTAAGCATCTTAATGGAAAAATAAATACTATAGCTCTGGGTTTGCAGGCATCTGATCTTAGAGACTACTTCATCAGCCTTCTCAATCGCTCAGCAAATGGTCCTTTGGTGCAATATGCAGCTCCCTCGATCCTCGATGAGTACTTAGATGCACCTTTTTCGATCCAAGAAGTGAAAGAAGTTGTTACAAATGCAAAATCAAACAAAGCCCCAGGGGATGACCGGATCCCCTTTGAATTCTTCAAACACGCCACGGAAAAATTTATCTTTCTTTTAACATCCGAATTCAACCGAATTTTCGAAAGTGCCTCTGTTCCGGAAGTTTTTCATAAGTCAATTATTTTTCCGCTTCACAAAAAAGGTAGCTACGAGGACCCAGCAAACTACAGAGGGATTTCCTTTCTTAACACCTGCGCTAAGCTATTTGCTGGACTTATTCACAACAGACTGTCGAAGTGGGTGGAGGACAAGAACATTCTATCGGAATTCCAGGCTGGCTTCAGGAAAAGTTATTCAACCATAGACCATATTTTCTCACTGCTGAACATTGCTGATCTTTATAAAAGGAAGCAGAAAAAATTATACGCTTTCTTTATAGACTTCCGTGCAGCTTTTGACTCTGTCGACCGTCAAGCTCTCTTTTACAAGCTTTCTGTATCAGGTGTGTCAAGTAAAGTTATACACGTGGTAAGAGCGATGTACGACAACAACTTAGCTTACGTTTGGGATGGCGAGTCTATATCCGAGGAGTTTGCAACAGTAACTGGTCTTAAGCAAGGCTGTATTCTTAGCGCCCTCCTATTTATAATTTTCATAAATGATATTACTGATGAAGTGAGAGGTGGAATCACTGTAGAAGGATTGACTGTTCCAGCCCTTATGTATGCAGATGACATCGTGCTATTCTCCGTAACAGTAGATGGCATGCAGCTGATGATAAACAGGCTTGCGATATATTGCAATCGTTGGAATCTGGAAGTTAATTTGCAAAAATCGAAGATGATGATTTTCAGAGGTGGGGGTGGCAGATATTCAAGAAATGAGCAGTGGAAATATAACGGACAGACAATAGACATTGTGCGCGAGTACAAATACCTAGGAGTTTTGGTAACCTCAACCCTGAATATGAGACAACATCTGGAGGGAAAATTGGCGGAGGCCAAGCGCGCAATCTCTTCGTTATGGGAAAGGTGCTTCAGAAACAGGTATGTTGAACACAGTGCTAAGCAAAAATTGTTCCGCTCTACAGCCCTGTCAATCCTGCTCTACGGAACGCAAGTTTGGGGATATTCCGCCTTTGAATCTGTGGAAAAATTTTGTGAAAAGAATGCTTTGTCTACCAAAAACTACCCCAACTACATGGTTTACCTAGAAACAGGTACACCACCTTTGATTATGGACACCCTCGCAATACACTTCAACTATATTGTAAAGGTATTTGAAATGGATGGTAATCGGATACCAAAAAAAGTTCTAAGAGCAGCTATCCAAGGAAAAGGATCAATGTTCGAAGAATGGACTAACCTCGCCGAAACATGTGGTACAACCATGAACATATCTTCAAGGGAACAACCGTCAATGCTAAGGAGAAAGTTCAATGAGATCCTCGAAAAGTTTGGAAGCATCTTGTTTGAGAGATATGCATCGGAAGCCAGTTCTTCTCTGTCTAGATGCTACTATAATCGTCTTAACTATAACCTTCAACAGAACTCGTACCTTCTAAATAAGAACTCATTAAATAAAATAAATATCATTTTCAAAGCAAGAGGAGAATTGCTCAGTCTCAACTTTGTACCCCACCGACCAGATCTGCCTTTAATGTGTAGTCTATATGTAACTTGAAAGCGCGTGAAGATACATTTCATTTTATTGCAATATGTGCTGTTCTGATTGAAATTCGGTTGAGATACTTCAACAAACGCAACTTGGAAGAAGGAGAAATGCTCAGCATTCTCAACGGCGACCAGGGATGGGATGGACTTTACAACTATGTTATCACAGCACTGCGTTATAGAAAAGCTATTATTGAAGAAGATTTTTAACTAAACAAAACAAATTTTAACAATTTCTGTATTTTTTCAATGAATTCATATTATAATATGTCACTCTGGTAGACGGCCAAATAGGCCATACCAATTAGGCTTTAGAAATTAATAATATGTAATGTTATTATTCTAAGAAATAAAGAAGTCAATTAAACTTAAACTTAAACTATAGCACTAATACTTATTTACAGAAGGATTTGTTGCTCGTATTTCTACTGAAAAAAAAATATTTTACTCAATCTATGACACGTAATACAGTATGTTAAAATTAATCTATTTGTTTGTTGTTTGTATGTTGTTTTGGACACAGTGAAATACATTCATAAGCGTCCATTTACCATCATACGAAAAATCCATAAAACTTTGATTTGACGACTTTTGGCTCGTGCTGTCCTGTATGACGCTCAGAGGCGCTAGCAAGGTCATTTTATAGCAAGTTATTGTTATGATTTGAGCATTTGCAAAATGTCTCCGAATCTTGTCTGCCTCTGAACAAATTTTGAAATTGTGTCAACTCAACTCGCATCACATCGTTTTCATCCATAAAATAAACTCATATAGTGCCATAAAGTAACAGTCACGTGCCAACATAAGTGCAAATTGTAAAATTGTTATCTCTAAATGGTTATTCAGGACATGTTCTATTAGTAAGAAAACAGAATATATAGAAGACAAATAAATTAATCCTGTTCCGTTTCAATTTCTCGCTCACACCCATCACTCACACGCACACCAGTAACAACAAAAGGATGAGCTGAGCATCTATACTGCTTCTCGCATATCATGGAGCTTGTTGCGTTCTTATTATTATTATTATTTATTTTGTTTTGGCGAGAAATAAAGTCCCTCTGGTAGGCACTTCTGCCTCATTTTCCAATCATAAATCAAAAATGTTTACTACTTTTATGCAAAAAAAAAAAAAATAACAACAAAGTTAAAACAAACGAAAAAAAGGAAACAACGGTAAATTTTATGAGTTTATGATTTTATGGTGCTATAAAAATATTTATGGCATAATAAGTCATTTGTTTTTGCTTTTCGTTTTTTTTTTGTTGTAATGTTGTTTTTGTTTCTGTTTTGTTTTTCACTTTTGCTTGCGTAAACAAATGCTCTGACAAATCCCTTTAATTTCTATAAAGAGGTCCTTTTTTTCGGGAACGGATTTGTTAGAAAGTATATATTAAGGCCTCTGATGGTTTGATTTCGCAGTAAGGACCTATTTTTAATTTTTCTATATTCTACTTGGAGCGATATAAAGGGTGTTTTTCTTAGAAATATAGACCATTTTAAACTTTCATGCATCCCATTACTTTTTGAAAGCTTAGTTTATGATTCCGTTTGTTTCCATTCCAAGCCCTTATTCCCCCGGCTCAACATAGTTTTCTTAAAGGAAGATCCACTACGACTTACTTGATTGAATTTATATTCAAAGTTTTATCAGTTTTCGAGAATGGCAATGAAGTTGATTTTGTATGCACTGATTACATCAAAGCCTTTGATAAAATATCTTATAAGATAATTTATCTCAAACGTAGAGTAATAAAATTTCCATTAATATTTATAAACTGAATAAGCTCCTACCTTGAAAATAGAACTTATAGCGTTTTCTTCTATAATCCAGTCTCCAGTCTCATACATGAAATGTATGGAGTCCCTCAAGGTAGTCACGTTGGCCCCCTAATCTTCCTCTTATTTGTTAACGAAGTCAGTCTCAAATTAATAAACTTAGATATGCCAATGTTTGCGAATGATAAGAACATTTTTAATTACATTTACAAAATGATTTTAATATCTTTTTTGTAAACTTACGGACTTAGGTCCTCAGACCTATTAAGTGCGTTGGAAACCCCTTAAGGGGCATATGGCCTGTACTACGCCTACGTGTGTGGTTTCCAGAGATGTGTTTCAGCTCCCTCCCTCCCTCTTAAGCTGATAGAATTAGTCCTCCAAATTTTTGACAGCATACCGAACGCCGCTTTTGCTTTGCCGATGCGGCAGATGACGTCTTGTTCGGTTCCGCCTTCGAATGAGAAGATACTTCCAAGGTATTGAAAGCTTTCCACTTTTTCCATTGGTTGCGGGGAAATATTTATTCGAGAGGATGGCCGGGTTTTCGAGGCTGATAATTTTTTGTTTTGCCGGAATTAATTTTCAGCCCTACAACTTCTTCTTCTCTCTACATACTTGTTGTCATTTGATGGAGATTCATGATTCTATGAGAGAGTAAGCAAAAATCGTCTGCGTAATCCAAGTGCTTTAAATAGGATGTCAAAGTCCATTGGATCCCTCCGCTATCTGACAAAACTCCGTGCAGTACAACACTTATCACCAACAAAAACAATATTGCTGACAGAATACAGCCCTGTCTGACCCCGCAATGGATTTCAAAATCATCTGGCAACCTACCATCGTGCAGAATGTGACACTTGGATCCATCATATGTTGCGTTAATAATAGCAATTAGTTTTTCTGGGATGCCTTTTCCTCCGCAAAGCTAACTAGATGTATTCCCTTTTAACGCTTGTAAAGGCCTTCTTCAAGTCGATGAACAGCAGGTGTAGAAGTGATCGATATTTGACTTTTGGTGCATGCATAATTTAATAGAATTAAATGTAAGTAGTTCCCTAGTCCGTTCTCATCTTGAATATGAATGACAAGTTCGGTCTCCCTTTTATGAATTCCATTCACTTAGAATTGAAAATGTTCAAATACGTTTTGTTAAATTTGGCTTACGTGGCCTCCCCTGGGATAATACATCTAACCTGCCACCAATCATTTAAAAATGATAGGTTAGCAACCCTTACATATAAGACGGAAAAACGCTGATATACTATTTGCTCACCAATTGTCAATGGACAATATAGATTCCCCGGCACTCCTGAGTGAAGTTCATCTTAAAACTAACCCTAGAAATCTGCGATCTGTCTCTCTTTTCTATATCCCTCATCACCGCACTAATTACGGTCATTTTAAACCAATGTCCAGAGTTCTTCGTCACTACAATGCTGCTAGACTAGTCTTCGACTTTAACATTTCCAAATCCCATCTGAAAAATACCCTTAAATGGGTTGAAAGCTGACAAAATGTCTTCTTTTCAAGGGGATATTACTTCAATCATCCAGAGACACAGTGCGAGCACCAGGAAAGGGAGAGATTGTTTGGTTTTGAATTCTTGAATATTACAATGACTTGAAAAGACATAGACATAGTAAGGCATTCCATATTCGCGAAGTACGGCTAAGGAGTGAATCTCTGTATTTGACACTACGACCGAAGTTTGGTATTCTGATGAGCATTCCTAGAAGCGCGAGTATTACGGTTAAACTTTTAGACCATAAACCGTTACAGTAAAGGTAAATGTTTAATACTGTCCAGGAGGTTAAAGTAAGTTGCAGGTGGAAATGCCACGAATGAATAATCGCATCCGCAATTTTCATTGAACAATGCTGTTTAAGTCGGAATTTAATGAGCTTATCATATTTTCTCGTTGCAGGTCCACATCTGAAGCAGATTGACGTCAGTCTGAGAAGGAATATGAAGAGCTAAGAGTACTATCATCAGCGAAACTATGAATCCGATAAGAAGTTGCAGACAGGAGATCATTTATAAAAATATTAAAGAGTATTATTATTATTATTATTTATTATTACATTCCAATTCACAGTAAGAGTACACTTATAAATTTGTGAAGATTAAAAATATTTAAATTACAAAGCTTGACAGTATAACAAAAAATAATTATATGCTTACAACATAATAAAAAAAAAGAAAAATAAATAAAACATAAAACAAATTAATCATAGTAACATTACGTTATTCCAAGCATACAAAAGTTAAGGTTGCAGTTGCTTGATAAGGGTAAATGGGAGCGGGTTTGGGGGTGAAAGTTAGCTAGTTGCTTTGGTTAATAAAATACAGTCTTAACTCGTCACTAAATTGTTGCTTGTCACTTAGTTCTCTCAAGTTTCGCGGAATTGTATTCCAAAGGCGTATAGCTGAGATAAAGAATTGTTTCTCGGATGTAAGGCAGATTTGTTGGATGTCGAAAGCCGGATTTTATCAAAAAGATATGACGGCTGCATAGTTTTTAGAATTGAAAATAACAAACACATGGTACGAAACTTCATATAATTAAAAAATGACATGCCTAATACATTTTTTTCCAAATGTGAAGTATGGTCGAATCTCCTCAGATTGTAAACATAGCGCAGAGCACTATTGAATGCTACTTGAAGTTTTCTTTTGCTTTCAGTATCACAGTTATAAAATATTTCACAACCATATACGAGAACTGGTATAACCAAAGTCTTAACAAGAACTAATCTTGTCTTTGGTCGTGTAAACTTTTGAGCTGTCCATAAAGTTCGAAGAACCCCATATGTTTTACCCACAACTTCATTAACATGGTCATTCCATGTCAAAGTTCGGTTGAACACCAACCCTAAGTTTTTTGACTTATCCACGAATTCAATTTTTGAAGAACCAAGCATAATTGAGGGAAAATAAGACAGATCTAGCTTCTTTTTCGAGATAACAAGGCATTTAATTTTCTTCGGATTGAGCGAGAGACCATTGTTTACCGACCACCTCATAATTCTTTGGAGATCATCGTTCAGATCATTGGCACAGTTTTCTATGAGCCCAAGAGGGCAGCTTTTATATATTTGAATATCATCAGCATAAAAATGTTTCGATGAATTCAAGATTGTATGTTGTATGTCATTTATGTACATAGAAAATAACAGAGGGCCCAAAATCGATCCTTGTGGAACGCCCCGTAGCACAGGACAAAAATTTGATAAGGCAGTCTCTAAGAAGACAGCTTGTTTTCTATCACTAAGATACGATGAAACCAATTTTACAGCAGAAGAAGACATATTGAAACGGTGGCTCATCTTATCAATAAGAATAGAGTGGTCAACCATATCAAATGCCTTGGAGAAGTCCAGTAAGACAAGAAAAGTAACCTGGGGTGGAATCGGGTAAGGTGATTTCTGATAGGTGACAGTCACAATCAACAAATTCGGTCTGTGTAAGATGATAGTCACCGGTGACAATCACGATTTGGTGACTTTTTCTGGTGACAGCTCTTTAGTTGTCACTTTCATTGGAAATTGAATTTTATTTTAAGATGCTGAAATTTCAAGACAGTATGAATGTGTTTGTGCCTTTGATTTTACATTCTGAAAAAGAAAATATTAATCATAATAGAAATGTCCGGCTCTTGAGGATTAACATCCGCAATAAAATAAACATTCTTGATCTTCCAAGTCCAAAGTAAGTACGCATATGTGCTATATATCCGGTCAACACACATTCAGCTTATTCTTCGATTAGCCGTTACCCTAAATTTTCTTGGAGGTGGTGGCTACCAAAGGCAAGTTGGCGCTGACTGGTCAGCACCCATGGGCCAAAGTACTGTGCCCATACTGTGAAATTGTGCCCACTTACAATTAAATTTAATCAATGGGCTTCAGAAGCAACCAAAATGTTCTCCTACGAAAAATAGCAAATTCCTGGAGGTAGGATTTTTTTTTTAGTAAAAATAAACTAATTTTATTACTTGATTTTTATTTTATTATTTGTTTCCTAGTAATCGGCTGCATTGATGGGAGTCATATTATGATTCTCCCCTCTTCGGAAAATGAGCATATGTATTTCAATAGAAAAGGAAGACATAGTATCAACGCTATGACCGTAAGTCAATTTTTTGATTCATTAATTTTTATTGCCTAGATCTGCAACGAGAACAGAAAAATTCTGGCAATAAATGCAAAATATGGCGGGAGTGCTCACGACAGCTTTTTAGGGAGACAGAGTGCTCAACGAGAAAAGTTAAAAGCTGACTATTGTGCAGGCAGAACATCATCGTGGCTACTTGGTACATCAAAAGTTATAATTACATAAAAATCCGGATAGCTTCAGATCGGTTTTTGAATACAACCACTGAAACTGTAACAAACGTCAGTAAATTTCTTTTAAAGTGATGCCAAATTCTAAACAAAATTTGGTGATCACCTTACACAGACGCAAAAATTAGTTTGATCACAAAGGTGACAATCAAAAATCACCTTAGCCGATTCCACCCCTGGTCTTCATCTAGTTGCGCTCTAATGTCTTCAACTACTTTCAAAATTGCTGTGGTACAGTTATGTTTGGCACGAAAACTAGACTGAAATGAGACGAGAAGATTATTACGTACGAGATAATCATTAACTTGCTTATGCATAATTCGTTCGCAGATTTTGGACAAAAAGGGAAGAATTGATATCGGCCAAAATTCCTCACCCGATGAGTTTTTAGGTATTGGAATAATTTTTGCATTTTTCCACTGACAAGGAAAATCACAGGTCAAAAAGATTGTATTGATAATGTGAGTTATATACGCAAAGCAAAAAAGGTAGTATAGCTTTCATAAAAACCGGGTGTATTCCATCTATACCAACTGCATTAGAGTTTATGGATAAAAAGCTTTCCACGACATTCGTACTTTCTATTCTTTCAAAGAAAAACGATGTTTCAGTGGCATCAACAGTGCTATTAAACGGGACTCTATTAATATAGGTGATATTAGTATCTGGAATAGATAAGAATTTTAAGTTTAGTTCATTCACATGTGCCCCCAATGTGGGGCAGCTTTAAACTAGGCTGGATAACTTTTGAACGGCAGTTTTTCTTATAGTTTTTTATTGGTTAATAAGACAAAAAGAAGCTTTGCTTTTTTGTGAAATAACTGTTTTATTTTTTTTAATAAAGAAGCCAAAAACTTAAATAAACAAACTTGAATTTCGAACAAATCCTAATATTTTATCGTTATTTTTTATTGAAATACCACTAATATAAAGTAGCTTGTATTCAAATCTTCGTAACTCAAACTTGTACATTTTCCCTGCTCTGCTTCAACTAGATCAACTGATCACTCATCATCAAAGTTGAAGTCCAGATCTGTATAGATCATTATTATATTTTTGGTAGTGCTTCCAACTTTACGGAACTGATCTGTATCATCATTCACTGAATAACTTTCATCCAAGTTCGAGCTTGAGTCCTTAAGCTTTTTAGCTTTCTTTGCACGATTAGCATTTTGATCTGTCTTGATTCGCTTATTAAAGCTGTGATATAGTGGTTTCTTTTGATCTTAACGTTTCATGCACGAATTCTCAAACTCATTTTTTTTCTGGTGTGGTGTAAAGGCATTGCAATTTAAGGTGAAAGTATCACGATAGTGTTTATTTCGGTATTGTACATTTGATTCGCTGTTTTCAGTAAACATTACTGGTTCAACAACTTGTGGTACTTCAGTTGCTAAAGCAACCATATTTGTCTCTACTTGAGCCGTAGGATACTCTGAAAATTGTCGGTTGGAAACCGCTGCATACTCAAAATCTACGTCCGTGAAAGCATTTCTTGAAAATGGAAAAATTCATATTGATATGCAGCTATACATGCGAAAAATCATAGATAAGAAATTTTAAATATTCATTTTCAAACTTACCTTAATGTGGACCAAGATGAACGTCTGCCTCCAGTAAAATTATTTTCGGAATAAAAACACCCAGCAAAAAATGTGTACACTCGTCCAAAACAAATTTTAAAAAATGTACCATATCGGCAAAAAAACATCCATATCAAACTACTTTATGGCCGGCCCCTATTGAGAGACCAGCGAAAGTCATTGATGGTTAAAGAAAACAGTGTTGTCAAGTGAAAAATTCTCATTTGGTTCGGAAATATTTTAAAAATCAGATTTTATTAGCACTGTTCAAAGATACCCCTTGTTCAAACGTACCTCCCTCTCCCCTAAGCTTTGAAGTTCATATTTTTTAATAAATATGATGGTTTAGCCTCATAAATTTCATTGCCAAAAAGTTTCGGGAGTGAAAACATTGAATTTGAAATGTAGGAGTCTATCTCGCTAACGTCCGGTTTTTTAAATATTCAAATTTCAAGTGAAATAAATAATATCGAGCATTTCGGATCGGCCACAAGAGTGCGTTACAAATTCATATGCACATTTTTACTTTTGCTTCATCATCATCATTCGTCGATTTGTCTTCAGCCAGTTAACATTGTTCGTGTTACAATCAAATAATCAATTAAATCGATTACTTTATAAATAAATTAAATATATTAGAAAAATTATTTCTTAAATTGAAAAAAGCTAATTAAAAACTGTCTTAAGGAGACCAATTGAGAAGGAAGAAACGGCAATAGAAAAAGGGGAATATGATCTTATTTTAAAATATTATTTAAGATTTTGGAACCATTTATTTTTCTTTTAAACGTTCAAGAATTTATCTTCTGTCTGAGGCACATGCCATAGGTGACCGATTCTATTAGTGCAGTGGTCTAAAATGGCATCTGTTAAAATTTGTATTGAACTATCCGAAAGGTAATCAAAAATGCAATAAGGGAGGATTTATTAAAACTGAAAGCATTCATTTTCGATAAGAGAACCTGATGCCCCACACTATCAAATGCTTTGAAATATCAAGTGCAATAATCTTATTTTCTCCAAAACGATGTAAGGATTTGCTCCACTGTTCGGTGAGATTAACAATGAGATCACCAGTGGATCTATTTCTGTGAAAGCCTCACTGTCAATCATCAAAAAGCTTTCGATCTCCCAAATATTTCTCAAGCTGAAAATAAATAATTTAAGCATCCGAAATATTTTTAAACTTTAGAAATTAAAGAAAAATTTTGTTCTTGAAAAAAATAAAGGCGTAAATCTCTCTCCAAGTTATAAGATCCGCCACTGAATTTTTAAAAATCCTTAGTAACAGGGAAGTAGAGTTTATTTAAAAAATCGGGAGTAAAATTGAAATCCCCACACAAAATGGTTTTTTTAAAGAGTGTCTGTATATCTAACATCTCCCTCTCTCTAAAAACAAAAACGGACCTCAGCCGACCAAGGCGCTATTCAAAAAGCAAAAATAAGGAAGAGAAATTTTGATTGTAAAAATAATAAACTCCGCATCCATTAAGGACGAAGAAAGTAAGGAAAACAAATAAAAAAACACATATTTCTTACTTCCTCAGGATGAGTTTAATTCTTCCTGTTTTATTTTGTATGTTGTCAGGATATGAGTCCCATATCCCAACTGATGGCAACATAAGAGGGATATTCTCGTGCATTTCATATAAGGGCATGATATGCAAATGTTTTAAGGATTTCTCTTTTCTGTTATGGTTTTTGGTCGTTGTTCTTCATCGTGTTTATGACCATGACAGTGCAGTTTATTAAGAACTAATTTTAATCTATCCCCAGTTTCACGACGACAAAAAATGAAACAAAACGAAACGTTATGAAATGGCGCCCAACGAAAGACAATCACCATCACTACCGCCATCGACCGGCCGGAAGGAAAGTTTTCATCAATTGAGAACAATCCAGAGCTGCGAGAGAGAGAGAGTAGAAAACTTTCTCAACTTAAATAATGATAATTCGTTGGGGATTTTGATTGTCTATAGCACCAACATACAAAGTATGGGTTTGTGATCCTTATAGAAAATGGGGGTCCATGTCGGTCGTAGAGAACCACCTCCCGGAAGGATATGAATCATAGTTACTTTGCTGGGCCAAAGGTATGCATAGAAGAGCTCTGTATGATGCAAGTTCTTCTTCTTATACTTTTGCTATAGAAGTTATCCTTGACTTGCAGCACACTCTAAGGGAAAACAAAAACTTTTAGCATTTTATCCTCCACATCATCGTCATACTCCTTTGGAACATGCCAAGACAAAAAAATAACAAAAAGATCCTTGAAGGAACTTGTGCATGGTAAATTTGAAAGAAAGTGCTTGTTTTTGCAGTTTTTACAGGAACAAAACAGTCAAGCCATTCAGCTAGAAGCTAGCAAAGCAAATCGTTGCGATAATTCGCCACAGTTATCATATACATACATAGAAGGGCAGCGCAGTATGAGGAAGGTATAAGGACCACCGCAACATCACCCTTTCATTGTCCTTGTTCAAAGTTCACCCCTTCTTGTACGATGTACGCCCTCTTGGGTGTGATATGCATGCAATCTAACTGAATGTGCCATTAAGGAACTTTTCATCTACTCTCCCGTATTCGGGGTTGGTTCAAGGAACAATTTTGTATGTTTGTGTGTGGATGAGTATGTTTGCATGCACCTCCAGGATAATTTGCAACAGTTTGACTATCTTGTCGTGGTTTGCAGGGGGAAATACTCTATAATACGAAAGTTGGCTTAAGGAAGAAAAGTCCTTTTTATTTTTGTTTGTGGCGTCACATGGGAGCGGGTTTATTATTTCATTGTGATTTTTTATTGCTATACCGATATTGGTAATGGCCGCCACAAAGATGGAAATATTTTTGTGCTCTTTTTGAATATTTGATTAGAATTGCTTGAAATTCGGGGAAGAAGTTTTTGCATAAAAACATAAAAGCAGTAAAGGTTTTTGAAAGAGAGGGCAAAGCAAATGGCCATCTAATATTTTTAGTGAACTGTTATTGTTCGGTTTTAGAATCCTTGTGATGGGCAGGAATATAAAAGAAAGGCTAAGTTGCGGCAAACAGTTAGCTAGTCAAAATAAAATTGCAGCAGGTGGTATGGATTTAATATGATGGTGATTCTGCAGATGCAAGGACAATATGGCTATTTTAACATTTCTAGAGTACAGAAAGCGGGGTGTTTTGGAAGAATATATTTAAAAAAAACCAAAAAGAATAAACTTTCTTTTAAATTGCTGTTATAAGAATGACCATGCATGGCTTGAAATGGTTAGCTGGTCGTTATTTAAAATTTTGATTTTGAAGGGTAACTTTTCAAACTTTGAATAAAAGTTGACTTGCTATTTATAAAAACATTAAGTTACATTTTTGAATGGTTTTGAATGGCTGTGAATGCGCCCCAATCTCATAACTTCCCTCGAGGAAAATAATCAATTTAAGATATTCGGAAAGCATGTTATCAAAAACAGTTAAGATTAAGGAGTTCCCTAACGAAATTGCGTTCAAATGATTTATAAAGGGTTTTTCAATAAGGGCGGGTAGATGTTGAAATGGAATAAAACAAGCTGTATGCGAGTTTTTAACAAAATTATTTTTTATTTGAAAGGCTCATGTATGCCATTAAGTGTGGAATATGACTTTCATTCAAATGACCGCCTCGGATTCTTTCGGTGGCACTGATCGGAGTGGTCCAATTCTCAATGGCTCTTCCACGGGGTCAAATTACATGATCTTAGTAGCCAATTCACATTACCCCTGTGAGAGATAACCTCACCCTCAAATCGTTCATGCAAAATGTCAATCGTGGCGATTGGTTTGTGGCCCGTAGAGCCGTCCTGCTATAACCACATGTCGTCTAGGTCAATATGGTTCAATTTGGTCCATAAGAAATTAGTTATCATCGTTATGTAGCGCTCGCTGTTGACGGTGACTGCCTCACTAACGTCGTTTTAAAACAATTGAGGACCAATTAAGCCGTTGGCCCTAAATCCACATCCAACGGTAACTTTTGGAAAATACATTATCACCTTGGGAACCTCACGTGTGTTGGTGTCTGGGACCACTACCTCGTTGTAGCCATGGTACGTCTACGGATATCCCGATCCAAGCCAAAACAAAGAAGTACTGTGAGAAGATTCGACGTTAGACGGCTACAATCGCAAGAGACTGCCATGTCCTTTTCCGATCGAGTCTCTAATAACCTCTTAAGGAGTCCTAGGCTGCCTGCATTAAGCATTGAAAACCAGTGGCAACACTGCTTTGCAGCTATCAGAGATGCCGCCTCTGAAGTGCTAGGTTTCACACGGCCAACACAGCGAAACCCCTGGTTTGAAGACGAATGCCAGCAAGCGCACGCAGCGAAACAAGAGGTATACAAAACGGCGCTGCACAAAAGGCCTAGAGCTACTTGCTAGCTCTACGAGCAGAAGAGGAGAGATGAACACCGGCTTCTTAGATGGAAAAAAAGAGAGCATGAGAAGCTTGCGATCGAGGAGATAGAGGGATGCCACAGCAGGAATGAGGTTCGTAAATTTTACCAAAAGGTAAAAACAACCTCCCAAGGGTATCAGCCACGAACCGAAGCCTGTAAAGATGATCAGGGGAACATCGTAGAAGAACCGCAGTCGATGCTGAGAATATGAAAAGATCACTCCTCCAAATTATATAACGGCGATGACGAACCGAACTCCGCTGTAAGGGAGACAGAACCACTTAACCAAGGCGACGCAGATCAACAATTCCGCCTACCCGACCTTGACGAAGAGAAGATCTAAACTGAAATCAAACAAAGCTGCTGGAGCTGACGGCATCGCTACCGAACTATTCAAAGAAGCAGGCGATGACTTGGTAGGGAGCATGCACCAACTCATCTGCGAAATATGTTCGGAAGAAAGCATGCCCGATGAGTGGAATCTCAGCATAGTGCCCGATACATAAGAAAGGAGACCCTCTTAACTGCGCCAACCGCAGAGCTCTACCGAGCAATGTCTAGTTTTGGCATCCCTGTCAAACTTATCCGTTTGTGCAGAATGACGATGGAGAATGCACGCTGCTCTATCAAGGTCGGAAAAGATCTTACCGATGCATTTGATGTCAAAAAAGGTTTAAGACAGGGCAATGCACTGTCATGCGATTTCTTCAACATCGTTCTGGAAAGAATTGTGCAAAACTCGACCGTCAACACTAGAGGCACAATCTTCCAAAGGTCCATCCAATTACTCGGATATGCAGATAATATTGACATAATGAAAAGATCAAAGCGTGATGTCAGTGGAGCGTTTTTGAGCATTGTGACGGAAGCGAAGAAGATGGGTTTAGTGTTCAAAAAGGGCAAGACCAAGTAAATGCTGTCATCAAAAAAGGACATTGAAGAACGACGTCTTGGACTAAACTTCACCATGGACAGCTATAACATTAAGGTAGTTAAGGACTTTGTCTACCTAGGCACCGCTATAAATAAAAACAACGACACCAGCGCTGAAATCAAACGAAGGATGACTTTTGCAAATTGCTGCTTCTTTGGACTTAGAAAGCAATCGAGAAGTCAGGTCCTCTCTCGAGCATGTAAAATCACCATCTATAAGACACTCATTATCGGAGTTCTCATTTATGGCGCTAAGGCCAGGACCCTGTCAAAGAAAGATGAGAGCGTCTTAGGATGCTTCGAGAGAAAAATTCTTCGGGTGATTGTTAGTCCCGTACGCATAGATGGAGAATGGAGGAGAAGATATAATGACGAACTGTACGGGCTGTACAGCGACACTGACCTAGTTAGCAGAATTAAAGTCAAACGGCTTAGATGGCTAGGTCATGTAGAGCGAAGGGACATCAGCGCTCCAGCCCGGAAGGTCTTCGAATCCAATCCCGAGGGACGGCGGGGCGCAGTAAAGGAAGACCGCGACTCAGGTGGCGCACCCAGGTGGGAGAGGACCTCAATAAACTTGGCGTGCGAAACTGGAGACAGCTAGCTAGGGACGGAGCTGGCTGGAGTCGCATGTTGGTTGAGGCCAAGGTCCGCCCGGATTGTAGTGCCACCTTAAGTAAGTGAGTAAGTATAATGGCTTTTGATGCAACCGTGGACTTGTCATTCAAAGAACATCTAACCATATTTAAGTTTAATATTGACACAAAATACTACAAAATTTATTAGTTAAATTGGTTTGTTAACTTTTGGGCATTTTTACAAAATTTCAAAATGCGTCTTGCACTAATTGGATGCAGACTTTATAGATTTTTGCATGAATAGGTGTTCCCGGTCCCAATCTCCCAAGCTTAGTATAGAAAATGACTGATTTTTGTATTTTTCCGCTCTAAGACTAAAAGCTGGTTTAAAAGGTGCAAAAGCGTATTAGAATAAGTGAGTGAGTCAATAAATTTGGCCACACTTAATTATATAAGCAGAGTATTTTTTACAAAACTATTGTGAATTAAAACATTTTCTCCAATTTCAAAATTATGAATATTTGTTAGACAACAATTTAATGTTCTCCAAGTTTGTAAGCTATATTACAAAGTAAGGGAAGGTTGTCGAAGTTTTCGTACCGAAAATAGATTAAAGGGTTATGTCACTATCGATAAAGTATTGGTGGAAATTTAAAAAAATAATATTTTTGTATTCAACCCTAAACTGTCAGCTGTCAAATATTTGTAATTAAGGTTTGCCAACATTCACTACACCATTGTGGTGGCAAATTCAAATCTTGTGTACCATTGACAACACCGTTTATTAGCATACATTTCACGACTTCATACAACCCCCGAAAGTTATGTGAACTATACATGAATTCCTCAAAAAAACAACAGGAACTAATATTCCCAGAGAAAATGGCTTACCCTTGCGTATTGTTACAAAAAAGGGCCTTTCATTCCATTCAACCTATAACTATTTATATTTATTCGTCATCAAATCCGTCTAAGCCTCTTGTCGAAGGCTTGACTATGATACTACAGAATTAATACTCCATGACTGGTGTAATTAAATTTTATAATCTTCGTGTCATTATTCCATTGGAAAGCGAACTCATAACCCTTCATGCCAGTGCCAGGAAGAATCCACCATCATCATAATTCCCCATCATCCTCTGTCAACATGAAATGATATTCTTATAGCTACGTGAAAAAAAGAGGAAGCGCACATACATACATTTCCTATACCTTAAAATAATATACCTGATGGGTTACAATGTTATATAGCTTAGCAGTCTCTATCTATAGCTCACTAAAAGTATATGGAAGCAGGTAGTTTAAGCAAAAGCGCGATAGGAATCTCTCGCTCGCTTTGACAGAGAAAAAATTAGTTTTACAAGGAATTCAAAAATACAGGGTGACGGTACGGAGACGATGGTGGTGGTTTAGATTTTACCTATATTACTACCGCATCCTTAACGTTTACCTATACCCATTACCCATTGTATAGCTTGTGCTGGAAACCTCTGGTAGTCAATATTTTAGTATTCAGATGGGTTTCCGCTGATAACGCGTCGCTCTAGACGAGGACGAGGACGAGCTTGGTGCAGACAGAGGTTACGGTTTACGGAAGAAGTGCACCCTTTTGTCATATTTTTTCTCCTCTTCTTCTTCTTCTATACTTATTTTCATCCACACTTTCTAATGCTTCCATTCTCCATAGGTATAGCGAGAGAGAAGCAACAGTAGGTCTTCCCGAAAGTCGTAGTTGCTGTAGGTGTATGTATAGGAACACACCGAGATGTTATCGCCATCTCAAAAAATAACGTGTTTGAAAATTTCGTCAAAACCGTTTGTGGAATATTTAATGCAACTCGTCCTATCCTCTTTGTATGATGAAGAGTGGATTAGTATCCAGAAGAGGCTTTGCTTAACCAAAGGCACGTACGACTTGTGGCGCTCATATACGCCTCCCAGAAGTAGCTATACGAGTAAATAGGTATAGGTACCCCCAGCCCCAACTCACTTTCTTTCTCACTCCTCGTCTCGCCCCATATACACTCAAAAGTAAGCCCCCGTTGCGTACACAATTATTTCTGGAAGGTGTTCCTTATATTCAAAGGCGAAGGCGAGCATTGTCAAAGAACCATATTCTCTGTCTATTTGCTTTACAGAACGAACAAAACAGTCAAAGAAGTATCCGTGAGACTTCAGGAGAGGAGATGTTGTTGTTGTTGTTGGTGTTGCTGCGTTGGAGGTTGTTTTGTTTGAAGGCGCAATAAAAAGTGGTGCAATTCTTATTTGTCAAACATACAAAATGAATTTTTGGTGAATTGGCCTTTATAAGGAACACGTGACTGAGATTTTAAGTTTGACATTTTTTCATATACTTAAAAATGTACACGACAGAAAAAGACTAACTTAAACCTGCTGACGAAATGGTTTGAAAAAAAAAAAGAAGAAGAAGAAAAGGTGGAGTTGCACGCAGCAAATAGTCAAGTTGCTTATAAAGTGGTTAAGAGGGAACTTTTTTTTTTTGGTTACTGTTGTTGGGGTGATGATGTGTACAGAGATACACATTAGGAATTTCATCAGAGTTAAAAGCAGGATTTTTTGAAAAGTTGACAATTTGGTAAACTTTGACATTTATTGTCAAATGTAACTCGAATTTTAAGTGAAATTTGACTTTTTTTCTTCAGATGATGGGATTCTTATTTTTCTTTTTTTTATTACTTTTATTTTTTATTGGAATCTTGGGGGGGGGGAGGATGTCACGTGATGATGGTTGATGCATGTCGTGTGTGGCATTTAGTTTGATTTCATATGAAAATTGAAGCATTTAGGATTCATAAAATCGTGCTGGAATGAAGCTTGTGTACGTATTTAAGTATTGACTTGAATTGTTTTCGAATTTCAATGAGGAAGCAATACAATTTTAAGGTTTCTTGGAATCTAAGGGCAGTATCGGTGATGTGAGTTGGTTACTCTTTTTTTTTCTTGTAGAATAATTGACATTTGTATAATATGCATTTTGATAGGAAATCATGACGCACATCTTAAAATAATTGAACCATCAGCTATTTACTGTGTAAGGAAATAAAAGTCGCATAGAAATTCGTGTCTAATATTAAACAAGCTTGGCAGCTATCAAATGTGTATGTAGCTCGTCAAAAATTATTTTTTAACTTACATACAAAGTGAAATAATGAGTCAAAATCTTCTAAAATATCCGAAAATTGTCAAATTTAAATGTTAAGTTCCTTTTCACGAAGTGTACTAGTTTTGTTACATAGATAAAAAAAAGTTGTTATATTAACAATTGTCAATAATCAACTTAAAATTGGGCCAAATTATCGTATTGACTATTAAAATAGTCAATATGATAACTTATTTTAAGAAATTGACTACTGGATAGTCAAAAGAACAATTTTCTATAGTCAATTTCGGGTAGTCAATATGACGACAAAAATAGTCGATAGAACAACTTCGGTAGTGAATATGACACTTTGGTTGTCATATCAACTACCGCAGTTGTCATATGGTCTACCACATCTGTCTTATTGATGAATGCAGTTGTCATTTTGACTGACACATTTATAGTCAATATGACAACAGAGTTTGAATTTCTTTCAACGAAAGTTATCATATTGACTAACAAGTTGTAAGAAAATTTCGGATCCAAAAATTGACAACCGATAACAATAGTCCTATTAATTAATGCTGTTATCAGCTGAAAATTTAATATTTAATAGTCAATTTGACTAGAAAAAAAAATTAGTAATAGGATGAATTTTTTTGTTTTTGTAGGGAACTGCGACATTTAGGAACAACGTACTTGGCAAGTAGAAACTATATTCGTAGAAAATACATAACTAGAGAACTCGAATTAGGTCCATGCATCCCGCCTTTATGACCCGACAGGCTACAGCCTAAACCATTGGGTTTAAATTTGCGTTAGGAACTTTTTTAAATTGTTCTTTAGACCAAAAAACAACAATCGTCCCACACAAACTGGCAATGAATCAAAAATTCGAATTTTCTAGATATTTTTCTTAACTTTGCTGATAGTGTCATGGCTCCCCCAGTTCTTGAACGTGTTAATTCTATGGTATCAATTTTTTTTCACAAGATTCTTTAAAGATCTGAACATTCATTAATCCGGAGGTCCAAATGGTATTACTTACTTACTTAAAGTGGCGCTATAGTCCGGGGCGGACCTGGGTCTCAACCAACATGCGTCTCTAGCCAGCTCGGTCCCTAGCTAGCTGTCTCCAGTTTCGCATGCCAAGTTGGTTGAGGTCCTCTTCCACCTGCGTGCTCCACCTGAGTCGCGGTCTTCCTCTACTGCGCCGTCCCTCGGGATTGGATTCTAAGACCTTCCGGGCTGGAGCGTTGATGTCCATCCGTTCTACATGACCTGGCCATCTAAGCCGTTGTACTTTAATTCTGCTAACTAGGTCAGTGTCACTGTACAGCCCGTACAGTTCGTCGTTATATCTTTTAATCCATTCTCCATCTACGCGTACGGGACCAAAAATCACCCGAAGAATTTTTCTATCGAGGCATACTTAGACGCTCTCATCTTTCTTTGACAGGGTCCAGGCCTCAGCGACATTAAAATTCAATGTCCTTTTTTGATGACAGCATATACTTGGTCTTGCCCTCATTGACCACTTAACCCATCTTCTTCGCTTCCGTCGCAATACTCAAGAACGCTCCACCAACACTACGCTTTGATCTTCTAATTATGGCAATATCATCTGCGTATCCGAGTAATTGGATGGGCCTTTGGAAGATTGTGCCTCTAGTGTTGACATTTAAGTTTTGCACAATTCTTTCCAGAACGATGTTGAAGAAGTCGCATGACAGTGCATCGCCTTGTCTAAAACCTTTTTTTGACATCAAATGTATCGGTGAGATCATTTCCGACCTTGATAGAGCAGCGTGCATTCTCCATCGTCATTCTTCATTAAGTTTGACAGGGATGCCAAAACTAGACATAGCTCTGTAGAGCTCCTATCTATAGATGCTGTCATACGTGGCTTTAAAATCGATAAAGAGATGGTGGGCATCGATTTGAAGCTCTTGGCTTTTTTCCAAGATCTGCCGTAGTGTGAATTTTTGGTCGATAGTGGACGGAGTTATTTCGTTTGCGTGGGTTGTCAACAGTGAATCCGTCCGTATCCGAGGCTTGTTGGTGCTTCGCAACTAAAGGTATTTTTTGCGTGGCCAGGAAGTCACCCCAACGGCACAACCCCCAACCTGGACGTCCAGATCACTAAGTAGTTCAACCTTACTGGTACTGTAGACGCCAGCGTTGATTCCATCTCGAGAATTCGTCCGCTGCCGCCTGGATAAGGAGAGGTGCCTTAGTGGAAACACCTCTCCACACCTTTCTCGTTTCCCAACAACTTTCCACTGGGGTTGAAACCCAATCTCCAGTTGAGGTACTAGGCACCCGATGTACACCGCGGGGAGGTGAGAGTAGGAGTTCATAGACAGAGGTGGGTTTTGAGAAAAACCTGTGGACGCTTGTGTCCTCTTGAATGCACATGTCTACCATTTGAACATCCAGATGGTATCCCCGCTATTATTCTGAAAAAGTGTTTTTCCACTCTAACAAACCCACTACGTAAGCTTTTCCATCTATCCTTTTCTTCTCATCTTTTGGGATCGTTCAACAAAATTTGTTCAGCAAATCCCAAAAAAAGGCGAATCTTCCTTGAATTAACGACCGAAATAACTAACGTCAATTCTTTTTAAAGGCATTTAAACGCTGATAACTTATCAGCTTTTTAAAAATCTTGAGGAACGAAAGCTACTTAATGCCTTCATAGCAATAGGTCCACTGGGTATCTCATGGTTCATTTCACCGAACATTGGAGTAAACCTTAACACTGAAGAAAGTAAAACTATTGTACTTGATGTTTCAAAGACATTTGATAAAATTTGGCATCAAGTTCTCGTATCGAAAATGCATGCTTTTGGTATCGACGATTAGAAGTTTTCTTTCGAACCATTCAATACAAGTTGCTTTGGATACCCATAATATAAATGCTGGAGTGCCACTGGGCTCTGTTTTGTCTCCTACCCATTTTCACATTTTTACAGATGATCTCCTGTCTGCAACTTCTAATCCAATTAATTGTTTCGCTGACGATAGCCTCTTAGCTTTTCATATTCATCTTCGCACTTCTTCGGATTTGGAATTGCAAGGAAAACATTTATTAAGCTCATTACATGGGAAATAAGAAACCGCGGAAAACCCCAATGCTGCCTTGTATCGTTAAAGCAAGATGCTACTATGTTTAAGTGGCACTTGCATCAACGAAACTGAAAATCTCGATATCTTCGGTATGTGCAACCACATACTTCAAACAACCACCTCTTTTGGAACGTTGTCGCCAAGAATGCCGCCAGATGTCTAGGTTTGTTGAGGCTACAATTTATAAAACCTATATACGTTCGAATCTTGAATATAACTACCATCTCTGTGCTGGTGCTTCAGGAACTTACTTCGACAGTATTCAAAGAATAGTTTTTAAAATGACTGTTGACTTTAACATCATAAACTCAATTACGTCTCTTAAAAATTCCTGAAAAGTTTCTTGTCTCACGTTATTTTAACAGACTATTTTCTAGAGAAATAACCAGTTGCATTCCTCCTCTTAAACAATCTAACCGAAATGCCCTTGAACCCAGCTTCGGCCGTAATATGAGGTACAGAGATTCATTTGTTAGCCGTACAACGCGAATGTGGAATGCCTTGCAACGTTCCATCTTCCCCTATCATTAAAAATTTTCAAGAATTTGAAATCAATGCATACTGACACCATATCCAACCCTTCCCTCTTTTTCTAATGCTCACACTGGGTGTTTGGCATATTATTGTTTTTAAGAAATTTAATAATATTAACAGTTGTGAAAATGAATCTTTAAATAAAGAACCGTGACTTTTATGTTTTTTGAAGCTTTGAAATGCAAGAGAAATTTAGATCACTCTATTTTTAAATAAAATGATTATTTTCGCTCTTCAATTTCAGAAAATACAAAAATCAGTATTTAAACAAATTTTCACTTATCCTTAATTTATAGGATTTTCAAGGATGCTATTCTAAAATAAATTATAAATTTTGTATCTCTCATAAAATGTTTTCAATGAGCCTAATTTTTACTATTGGCCTTTAAAAGCACTGATTATGACTGTTTATTCTTCTATTAAACAATTATAAGCATTTCTTATGTCTTCACAGCTCCCATCCTTGTGTGGTCCTCGCATTGTGGCTACTTGAATGTTTCAATTTGTTTTTGAACACCTTCATCAGGATATCCGATTTTTGGCCTTTTGCATTGTTAAAATTCTAAACGACTTCATCGAACTACCAAAAAATAGAGACAAATAAACCATTCAACGTAATTTATTGACATATTAGTATAGGTACGGAAAATGCAGGTGGTCCTTATTTTTCTATACATCCTGACGTTCAATTTGTCAAGATTTTATTGCCACACAAGACACAACTACTCACAACAGGATGGCATTTCAATGGTCAAAATAAATAATATGTCACATTTCATGAATGGTAACCACTTTTCGACTCTTTTATGTGCGTCTATGACTTTATAGATACACCCGGAAGGAATAATAATCAATTCTTAGTGATGCAATTCTTCGTCATATCCTGCACCTCATAGGATGACACTATAGTGTATAGTGTGTCCCTATCCACATCGTGGTGGTCACCCTTGTCACATTCCTACCATGAGTATAAAAATGTTCTCAAGTCTGGAGAAGAAAGTACAATATTATAAGGACATGGACATTGTTGGCATATGAATTCAATTTTCTCCATCAAGGGTGACTACATCAATCAGGATTTCTCATCCAAGAAGAATAAAAATCCAACAACAACAACAACACAGCACAAACAGGAATAAAAAGTAATTCGAAAAAACACAAAATCAAATATTTACCTTTTGGCCAAAGAAAAGGATATTATATTAAAAAGGAAAGTAACGAAAGTGGAATCTCAAAGGATGTAAGGATTTCAATTTCATTTCTTATGGATTTCGTTTATTTTTTCGTTTTCTTATTTTTTTCTTGTTTTTTCGTCGGGAAGGATATTTATACTGCAATATACAACAACCGAGAGGATCTGGGGAATACCAAACCTCTAAACTCGCATACACCAGCAATAAAAAGAAGTGGTTCTGTTCTGTGGCACCCAGGAAAAGGACATATTCCATAAGGACAAACAAAACACACACATTCTTAGCTCAGACACAAATCAAGAAGAATTATTTAAAACGGAAATACCCGCAACTACTTGGCCTGAATCTAATTCGGAAGTAATTGAAAATTTATTCCTCATGGGAAAGGGAATTTTTTCTTACAAGGATACCGTGTTCCTACCTACGTACTCTTCCTTTTTGTTTGTGTTTATTTATTTTGTTCCCGACGAAAAGGTGTGGTCCACCCTTGTCAGTGAATTAATTGCCACAGTATGAGGATTGAGATTGAGATTTATTTCAATTTGTACCAAAGGTGTCACTGATGGTTTTTGTTGGCCCGATCGGTCTTTGGTCGTTCGTTTTGTTTTTTGACTTTGGGAATGCAATTTTTGACTTTTTTTTTGTTTTTTTTTCGATATAATCCTCTGGGGACATCAAAAGGACTATGAGATTGAAAAAAAATATTATTTTTCGATTTTATTTCGTTGTTGTTAGTAAAGGTCCTTATTGAAATCGATATATACGTATTTAGGTAGAATATACAATTCATATCGAATCGAATTGAATCTTCTTTGGCATTGTAAATGTGAAATGGTTCAGAAAAGTGAAATAAAATACAAGTCATTCAATTTCAATAAGGACTCCCTGAGGACATGCGACATTTTCTGCTTTTGATATCTTTCTCAGGATGGTTTTGGTGTTTTTATTTTGTTCTTCTTCTTCTTTTTGGTTTTGTTCAAAATTTGATTGCAAACACCTTGATATTTGAATCAAATTCGACAGGATAATTGCGTTTTTGTGTGAGACTTTATTGTCAAGGTTATACTCGTGTTTGGTGTATCGTCGCCGGGATATTTCGTTATTCAGTTTTTTGTTGTTGTTGCTGTTTTTGGGTTCTGTTTTTTGACCGTACTCTCGCTTGTATATGACAAATACAAATGGATGCGGTGTGGTAATGGTGATTTGTCAATCAAAAAGTTTGACATTTTTCGTTTAACTTGTTGTATACAGAAAAACACGCGAGCTCTGTCATTTGTGTTTTGATTTATTTAGTGGGTATCTCTATAGAAAAGATGTATCCTTGTACAATTGGCATCAGGACATCAAGGCATCTTTATATATCTGATGGGACTCTGATCTTCTGAATCTGAGGAATTTATCATTTTTGTAATCCTTATAGCGTGACACGCGGTAGAAAATTGAAATTTCCGGCGGCTGCATGTGAATATTCACTTCTCAGTTGTCATTCAATCATCATATAAGCTGGTGTACCATATGTATGTATGTGTATGAACATGAAGAAAAATGTAAGGAGCATCCATCAGAGAACATAAAAAACAAATTATCATGCGACTTCCCTCTCGAATTGATGGGTTGCATGTTTCTTATTTTTTTAACTTTTTCGAGCAACTGCGACATCAGACCATTTGTTGAGAATTAATTACGGGGAGCATGACAGTTCGATTAGTTTACATATATTTTGTGTGTCCTTTTTTTGGCTTTAACAACTGACAGGATGCAAGTGATTTGTACATTTCTAAATGGGACATGTGATTTGTGGTGACTTGTTTGTTAATCTGTTGGTTATGTGACATTGAGTAACTCTATACTCTTGGGTATTTTAGTTGACTAAAGCGTGAGAATAATCATTCTACTAATAGGAGGCTAATAGGATTGTAGAAAGTGTAAAAATAACTTGCAATCCAGGAGTCAAAATTATTTTTGTAAAAAATATAATTTTCAGAAATAGAAAGTGAACAAATGCTTGAGAAACAAGAGTTACCACACAAATTGCATTAAAATGCTAGAGTTATTTTGGGACAGATATTTTCAATACTGGCTGTAAGAAACTGTGCACTGAAGAACTTTTAACTTTTTTTAATAAGGATTTAGTTTCGTAGTAGTAGTTAAATTTTAAACATTTTCTCATAATGCTAAAATTGGTTACAGATAACAAACATTATTAAGACAAGGCTTTTTCAGAGCTGTTAAAAGGAAATTGATTAATTTTGAGACCAGTTTTATATCAATCTCCGTTCAATCGACAACCAGATAAAAAAATGGAGAGTAGAAATAGGAAAATGGTACTTTGAAAACAGATTAGTGAACTATCTTACAAAAAACTTTAAAATTTCAGAAAACCGTTCGAGCTACAAAATAAGAGTTTATAATTATAACATATTAAGATGCGATTTCAATTTCAATTTTGTCAATTTTGTTTGATTTGATTTGAGTTAAATAATAACAAGTATCATACTTTTAAAAATACCTCTGGTATATGGATAGTTAAAATCAAAATCAATAAAAATAACATTTATTTCTCTCACACAGCCGTTCATAAGTTCATTTAACGTGTAATAAGATCTATAATTTTCTTCATAAAATATATTTCTATTTAAAAGGACACGATTGAAACATATATGTTAATACAATTTAGGAACAAAAAACTATTAATGGTTATTAGTACATCCCTTATAAAAATAATCGAAAGTAAATTTGCAAACAAATCTTTGGGATTTCTTAATTCTTAAACAATAATCAAAAACTGATCTAACATAAGCAACTTACCATGCTTTTAGTGTGTACAGATCTTTTGAACTCTTCAAGTGACGAATTACAATTCCTTACATTGAATAAGCTTTACTTACTATAAAATCGATGAAAAAATTATTAAACCTTGAATAAGAATCAAAAACAACTCTAAGATCTCTCTAAATACAAATTCTTTCTAGAACAATTTTATCAATAAAGTACTTAGACAAAAACATTTGACGTTTTAAAATAGTTAAAAGCAGTTTGTTTTTATTGCACGATTCTGAAATGTAACAGAAAATAATCCAAAGAAAATATTTTAAGATCAACTGCAAACATAAGAAATAATGAATTAGAAAAAGCATTTAGTAAAACATTAATAGATTTAAGAAAAAGAAAAGGACCAAGTTGTCTTCCTTTAGAAACTCCAGATGTAACTCTTATGGATTTACAAACTTTTGAGTAAACTTCAATACATTAAGTTGATATGAACTTAATACGTCAAACATTTTGGAATGAACTCCTACTCTATTTAGTTTTTGAATCTTAATTTTATGATTTTTTCTGTCAAATGCTTTTGCAAAATATACATGGACAAGATCCACTTGATTTCAATATTAATTATAATAAGGTTAAAAAAAAGGGCTTTATTAGTACAAGTTGAACTGCGAGGTAAAAATCCATGTTGAGAAAACATAAAATCATGTCAAACGAAGCAAAACATTTCTTCAAAATAATAAAAGAAATTAAAATTTATTCAACTTATTTTCCCGGTCGCTCTTCTTCGCAAAGCAAAAGGTATGATTTTAAAAATGATCTCCGTAAATTTATAACGATAAATGATATTTTTCTTATTGGTGGAGATTTCAACTGTAGACATAGGAATAAGGGTTGTAGTAGGGCAAATGCTTGGGGCAATATATTGTCAGATTTGAACTTAAGGCATCCGTTTAACATTATATACCCACCTTACCCCACCTGCATTCCCCCGAATAATCGAACTAATCCCTCCACTCTGGATTTATTCCTAACTAACACGCCCGAGCTTTTTACCCAACCCAACGTTGTAAATGATATTAGTTCAAATCACTTGCCAGTTCTTATAGGAATAAATTCTACCCCTGTAGAGACATGTAATATTGTCTATGACTTTAAAAACATAAATAGGAACAGATTTAAAAGCATTTTGCGACAAAAACTAAGAGATATACCCGTCATTAATTCTAATAATATACATTTTGTTCAAATTGATGAGTCTGTGAGTGCTTTCACGAACTCTGTACTTGAAAGCTTTGAGCAATCTGTTCCAAAAAAAATTAATCTCCGGAACAATGGTAACGCATTACCACCTAAAATAGTAGAAACCATAAAAATTAGAAATATCAATTTTACGTTTCTGAAATAAAAACCTTAAACGAAAGTATAAAAATATTGCTTGCCGATTTCCGAAATCAATTTTGGAACCATTAGCTTAATAAAGGGAGTAAACCCTTTCGGAATATTATAAAAGTTGTTAAGAAGAAAGAATTTCACATTCCATCATTTAAGATAGGTAATACAGTATTGCTTTCAAACGAAGAAAAAGCAGGTGCTTTAGCAACTGAATTCTGTGCTTACCATTTAGTTGCAAGCAATTTAACTATAAACAGTTATGTATATTGAAAACAACGTTTCGCAATCAATACAAAGGCTTAACACTAGTACTTTTGATTTAACTGATGATATTATATCCACTGATGATTTAAAAGATATATTACGAAGTCTTAAAAATACCAAATCACCAGGATTTGATGGGTTAAAAAATTTATTTCTAAAAAATCTTCCTAAAAAAGGTATACAATTTTTAACTGTGCTTTTCAATGCATGTTTCAAAATAGGATACTTTCCAAATACTTGGAAAACGTCAAAAGTTATCCCAATCTTTAAGCCGGGCAAAAATACTTGCCTGCCTTCTAGCTACAGGCCAATTATTTTATTAAGCTCTTTAAGTAAGTGATTGGAAAAATTAATAAAAAGCAAACTATTACAACATGTGGAATAGTTTGATATCCTGCCACAGGAACAGTTTGGTTTTAGGAGACATCACAGTACTGTGCAACAGGTTGACAGAATAACGAAAGATATTAAACACAACCTTACTATAGGAAAAAGTACGGGAATAGTCTTTCTTGATGTTGGAAAAGCATTTGACTCCGTGTGGCACGAGGGACTCATTCGCAAACTTCTTGTTTTAAATTTTCCAATCTATCTTGTAAAAATGATTGTATCCTTCCTTACAAAACGCACTTTCAAAGTCTCCGTTAATAATTGGTATTCCGATGTAATTGAAATTGTTTCAGGTGTTCCTCAAGGATCCGTTCTTGGGCCTTTATTGTATATTATATACACACATGATTTTCCGAAACCCCATAACTGTAAAACTGCAATTTTCGCGGATGATACCTGCATTTATGCAACAGATACAATTGGTTCCTTAATCGAAACAAATCTGCAATCTGCTTTGTTCCCAGTGAATTCATATTGCAATGATTGGAAAATAAAATTAAACGCTTCCAAGACACAGGCCCTCTTTTTCACTAGAAAAAAAAGCCTTTTTCCTTCCAAGCAATAGGCTTCAGTTGAATGGAAATCGAGTGCTAAGTATCTTGGGGTGCACCTGGACAAAACGTTGACATTTAGTTTGCATATTCAAGAAACAGTAAATAAACTTAATATGGCGATAAAAACTCTATATCCATTTATAAATCGTAGATCAAAATTGAGTGTTGAAAAAAAATTGTTATTATACAAAGTAATATTTCAAAGTATAATGCTATATGGTTCCCCTGTATGGGGAACATGTGCTAAAAGTCATATTAAAAGGCTGCAAACTATGCAAAATGATGCTCAATCATCCCTGGCATTATTCCCAAGAAGCAAAAATTGAAAAAGTTGCATTTCGAATCTCAAAATTATACGATCGATATAAAATATTGTGAATATTATGAAATTCCAAACATTTTTCAACGTAAACATATTTTGTTTAAAAACTGGCAAGCAATTTGTATTTTATTTTTTCATATCAATCTTTTACTATACCAAGGTGGCCTAGAGAAGTTTTTCGATCGAATTTAAAGGTTGCTGGGAGTCTTTAACAAAAAATATCATGTTTATTATCATAAACAAAAAAGAAAATTGTACCGAATTAATAAATCGTCATTAATAAAATATTTTATTAGGTACATATTTTCAAATCATTTTAGGAAAAGATAAGTTCTTCGTATTTATTGATCAAAATCCAAACGAAATATTTTCCAAGATGGGGGAGTTTATTTCTGAAGGTTAGTTTTCTAAACTTAATATTTAATTGCCCCGACTACTACAATTTTCAACTCTATGTCTAGAGCTTAAAGAATTAAACGTTAATCAGGCCTTGAAGTTTACTTCTAAGATAAGTTTGGCATGGAATTTAAAATTCCTCGTCAGAAGCCGAAATAGCTTAGGAATAATGGGTCTTCGAATTTCTTTAGGCCATTCTAAATTTTCAATGCTCCTTTTGGACTACAAAAATTATACCCCAAGACGTAAAGGATGGGAAATTTAAGTAATTGGTTTTCGAATTTTAGTACAGGGTTTTTCAACAGGGACTCTACAAAAGTAGAGCAACAGAGACAGCAAACGACGCCATATTTCTTGCCTCTCTTTTGACATTTTTCTCTAGTAGTATTTGCCATTTTGTGATGGAAAGATATACTAGCCAACAACGAGTCGAAATTATACAAATTTACTACCCAAGTTCAGAGTAAGTGGCCTTAACGTTAAAAGCGCTACGTCTAATTATGGTCGTTATACTCATAATCGTCCCAGCAGGTCAAAAATTGAACGTCTAGGGAGATAAATTGAATCCACAGGTACAGAACAAAATGTTCCAGTGCCAGTGAGATAAAGAAATGCATGTAGTGTCGGGAATATTGCTTCCACTGAGGCTTCCAATGTGTCTCACACACGTCGTTCTCAATCGTTGTGCATCTCTGTGACGTCGTTGTGGCGAATTTTGGGGAAAAGATCTTGGCATACATTGTTTAAAGATAAAATTGACGCAAGAACTGAAGCTGCTTGACCTGCTTGACCATCAGAACGCGTCGTATGTCGTGCAGTGCGCTGAACAACAACTTGAAAATGATTTGGATTTGGATCGAAAAATCGTCTCCAGCAATGAGGCTCATTTCTGGCTAAATGGCTTCGTCAATAAACAAAATATGAGCTATTGGTCAGTCAGCTATTGCTATTCGCACGTACTCCATGAGTCATCATTGCATCCCGAAAAAATTAACGTTTGGGGGGATTTGCGGGTCGGCGCTGTTATTCGGCCGTACTCCTCCCGTGATGATCAAGATTGGTACATTACTGTGAATGGGGATCGCCATCGTTCAATGATAACCAAATATTTTTTTCCCCAATTGATGATATGGACTTGAAAGTGGTTCTAACAGGTCGGTGGCGCCACATGCTACACAGAGAATTTTACAATCAATTTATTGGAAACCAAGTTCAGAGAACTTGTTATCTCAAGAAATGGTCCATTAGCTTGGCCGCCTAGGTAGTGTGATTTAACGCTTATAGACTATTTTCTGTGGGGCTACGTCAAGTCTATCTCTATGGTCTATGCCAACAAGCCAGCGACGATCGATGACCTTCGTACGAATATCGAAACTGAAATTGATGCAGTATCAGCTGATTTATGCTTGAAAACCATCGAAAATTAGGTTTAACATCTGGACTTCTGCGAGCCTTGTGATGGCCATGCATACTTTAACAAGAATAAACAATTTCTTTGATATCTAAAACCGTTTTTGTTTTATTTGAAAAAAAAAATTCTGTTGCACTCTTATTGAAAACCCGATATAATAAACGTTGAATAATGGATCATAATAAATGCTACATTTCTTACATTTGGTGGATTCATAACTCTGACAAATTTTAACTGGTTGACTAATAAATCCAAACGAAAATGCATATATAACATTTTTTTTGAACACAGTTAATTTTGTTATCAACAATGATCTGTCGTTTTTCTTGAGCAAGTTTAAGACTTTAGAAGTACCTCTTTTGTCGAAAAATCAATTAATCGCAAGAATCCTACTTAATTCTATAGAAGTTTTTATATTATAATTAGAAATCACATACTGATACAAAGTATGAATATTTCAGTGACTATATATATCTCATTGTCATTCTAGAGAAGGAACTTATCCAACTTCTCATGAACTCATTGACTCGTAAATGCTTACACGGGCCTCTGTCTCTGCCCAGCATTAGTCTGTTTTATATCCCTAAACAAGGGAAATCTGCAAATCCGGCTCGAAGGACCAAATTGTTTTGCACAAAAAGTTTAATTTCGGTATGTAATATTTAAAAAAACTCACAGCAACCATTTTGGAATGAGTTGCTTCAAAAGAAATCATTGAAATTATATGCACTGAAATTTTAAATAAAATGTAGCTTCTGTATTTTTGTCGCATTTCTGAAAACAAAAATTCCCAAAAAATCATTCCTCCCTGTACAAACGATTCAAATTCAAGTCTAGGAATTCTTATCAGTTTAAGCTTGAGCTCAATTTCAGATGTACTAAAAAGTGCAGAGATGCTATTTTTAGTCGCACTACATGAATGTGGAATGCTTTAACAGACTCAATATTTTAAACTCATTACAATATGCAATCATTCAAAACCAATGTGCATTAATTTCTTCTACTTTATTATTTCCTTTCTTTGTAATATTTTTGTATACTTTTGAACTGCTTAGCCCAACTAGCAATTTAATTAATAATAAGTCAACATCTTTAAAAAAAAATGTAATACCTCTGAAAACCTCTAAATATGATATGATAAATGAGGCTTTAAAATGTTGAACTCAAATAAAAATACTTTCAGCTTTTTTAGAGCCTTTAAAAATTGCTACAAAATGTTAAAAGAAAATTTGTTTAAACTGTTGATAGATGTCATAAGTGCCCAATTGTTTAATAATTTAGAAAGTTAATTAGTTTGTGTCAGCTCTTTTGTGGTGTACAAAAATCTTAGATTGTCTTAAAAAGTTGGAAAGCATCTTATACTAGAAATTGCTTTCGTAAGTGAGCTACTATTCCGATTTATATAGAAAATGGAAATTATATGGTTTGTTTGGGTGAGAAAACTTTTAAATTGAAAATAATACGAAAAATAAGTTTATTCTGTAAAACTTACCTCACGTATGTAGGTAGGTAGATAGATAGAAATGGCGATGTCAAGACAACCTAGCCTGAGATCCAATTAGCGCTGTAGTGCGCCGTTTTGATACCAAAAACTCGTTTCACCTGTGATGGAAAGGGAAAGATTTATAGAGAAGCTTCATAGCGATTATGATAGTGCCATTTTGTCGCATCGAGAAAAAATATTAGGGGTCTAATCTTTGTCTCAGATAGCTCATCAAGTTCGTGAAAGAATGCTTTTTCGAAGAATTTCATTCTAGTGTTTTCCAAAGCAGGACATTTGCAGAGGAAATGGATTATCGTTTCACTTTGTCTTTGATCACTACAACTACGGCAAAAGGTGTTGTAGGAGATACCTTTCTTCTCCGCATGATCTCCTATAGGCCAATGTCCGGTACAAACCTCAACAAACCTGGCTATGTCTTGCCTTGCCCTGCATAAAAGATCGTTTGTACGGGTTTTATTAAAGGTGGGCCATATCTTCCTAGATAATGCAGTTGGGTAAATTGCTCCACCTTCGGTTTGATTCAGTTTGGTAGATAGAAAAGATTTTACCCTTCATAGCACCAAGAGGAATGTTAACCATTTCCGCAAGTGAGCTATGAAGGGCCGATCCTTGCCTGGCTAGCTCGTCAGCCCGTGCATTTCCCACGATACCACTATGGCCCGAAACCCAGATCAGGGTGATACCGAGGTTAATATTCAGGCTCGCAAGCTCATCGCGACATTGATGGACCACTTTAAATGAGGCTTTGGCCGAGTTAATGGCTTTGACAGCTGCATTTCGGATTTGGCTTGGGCTTTGTTTAAGTATCTTACATGCCTCCCTTATTGATAGCAGTTCAGCCTGAAAAACGCTAGCAAAGTCAGGAAGCCTAAAGGATTTGGCTACATTTAGGGACTCAGAAAAGATCCCAGAACCAACTCCGTACTTCATCTTTGAACCGTCAGTAGAGATGGTTGTGTCGAAACCTATCGACACCATGTCATCCTCCCAATCTTCTCTGGATGGGAAAATAACCTTAAAATCCGTACTAAGGCTCAAAGTAGGAGTGCAGTAGTCAGTGTATTCCGAAATAATATCTGAGGGAATCAATTTCATTGTGTTGCTGTGATCATAAGGTTTTGACAACTAGCTTTTTGATTCCTTCAGCCTAAAGGACGGGATGGGAAGTTATCGTTGTGGGTCGCATCCCACCCTCTTGTTAATATGGTTGACATTGGAGCTTATGGCAGTAACGCGGATTCGACAGTTTTCAGTCGCAGTCCTTTTAGCAACGCTTGGCTCAATAATCCTACAGAACTGAATATTCCAGGGGATTCAACTCTTCCATTAACAACCACAAAATTACCCTATATTATCTTTGGAGATGAAGGCTTTGCACTGAAGTCAACAATCTTGAGACCTTTTCCTGGTCAAATTCTCTCACATGAGAGGGAATTTTTAACTATAGGCAATACTAAAATATTTACACTTGTAAATATGTATTTATTTGATTATCCAGAGCTAGGAGAGTGCGTTCGTCATTGCTTAGAAGTTGGCAAGGAATCAGGTCATCGAATAATTCTGAGCAGGATATGATGTTCGAGGAAAGTTTGCTAGCTTTTTTTCGCGACGAATAAACTGTAGAGGTATTTCCTTCCTTGATGTCACACATAATATGTTCACTGGTGCACTCTAGAATCGACTCAAAGCCTGGATAGCTTCGAAAAATCACTTAAGTGAGCTTCAAGCTGGCGGCTTTTTGATAGATCGTGCTACAAACCAAATGGACTTGGTATGACCAAAAGTTGGGAAAATTTATTATAAACATATACAAAGACTTAAAATCAGCATTTTGGAATGGAAAAATTAATGTAAAGTAGTTCGCAAATCTATCCGGAATCCGACAAGGCTGCACCCTTAGTCCAGACTTGTTCGCTTTTTATATAAGTGACTTAGAGAACTATTTATGATTAACAAAATAATATTCCGATCTGTGGAACCTTGAACCTTGTGGTCAATCTGGACACATACGAAATCATGATAGTAAAGAAGTGAGGGGGAAAAACAAGTGGAAATGAGAAATCGTTTTGTGATGAAAATCCTGTTAAAATTGTAAGGAAGTACAAACATCATGGAGTATTAACCACAAGAAATATGAAAATGTATAAGCATTTGAGCGGAAAACTTAAAAAGGTAAAAATTGCTATAAATGCAACTTAGAAAAATTGCTGGAATAACAGCCAAATAAGTCATAGCTGCAAGTATCGCGTTTTTGAAGCCATTGTAGAAAAGGAAGGAAGGAAAAAAACGAAGCAGTTGAAAAACTTTTAAGGTCCAAAAAATCTTTTCATCTTCAGCCAAACTCGTCAAACTGAGATGTTGCCACTGTTATTCGCGTATGTGTTTGACTCAAATCGCAACAATTGAAGCCCGAACCGTTCTTCAGTAATGGTTTCACACTATTTTAACAGTTCAGATCATCAATATCACTAGTCCAAGTCCAAGACTTTCTTTTATTAATCTCATAAAATCAATCCATTTTTAACACTTGTTATGATGCAAAATATCTACGTTCATCTTCCATCAGCTTCATTCCACAAACAACACAAGTTGCTTACTTACTTATTTAAGGTAGCGTTCGCGACGAACATGGGTCTCAGCCAACATGTGTCTCCAGCCAGCTGGGTCCCTAGCTACATGTTAACACTTTTGCATTTAAGCTGGTTGAGGTTCTATCCCACCTGCGTGCGCTACCTCAGCCGCACTCAGGAGACACTGGGGCGTATCTGACTCAGCCATTGAAGTCGTTGAATTTTAGTTCGGGATGATAAGTTACTTATGGTGACTGAGGGTATTTTGAGTTTTTCGTGAGAGGAATGTGTTTCGGAAAACTTTGCCTCTAGCTTTAACGATTAAGCTTTTCACAATTATGTCCAGTATAATGTTGAAGAAGTCGTGTGACAATGCATCTCTTTGTCATTTTTGTCATTTTCGTGAGATCTTGTCTGACCTTGAAAAAGCAGTGTATTATTCTTCATTTAAAACTAGACTCTTTGAAGTTATTCTCTTTAGGTGGATGGGTATAGATTTGAAGATCCTGTAGATACCGCAATATGAATATATTTGGTTAATAGTGGACTTTTCTGGTTTGAAACCATATTGATTTGGATATATCAGGTATTTGCCGAATGGCTTCAGACGAATGCATAATACGACAAAAGGGATCTTATAAGCGATGTTCATGAGATTGATGCCTCTGAGTAGTTGGTGCAGTTCAAAGGGTCTCTTTACTTGAGCACCATGGAAACAGTGCTGAGATTCCATACACCGGGCATGCTTTTTTCCAACAATATTAGAAAATAAAAGTTCATTAGTTTTAAAATCATTAACAATGCATTCGACATGCGTCTTCGAAGGTTTGTTGCCTTAATTTAAGCCGACAATCGTCAAAACCGAAATCACCGTAGTTCAAGCAGGGGAACAATTCACAACTTATATATCTCTTGATTTTCTTTAGCAGCTACACACATTTCCTCAAATGAAAGAAGGAACATAGATACTAACTCTTTCCGAAAATACCTATGATTTGGCCCAAAATCATACAAGTTCCAATGGTATATAGAGCTAATCACTAATAATATCAAGACCGCTCATTCGCCAAAATCCTAAGTTTGGTTTTATTCCAAAATGAAATTGGTACTTATAGGTCTACAGAATGGAGTGTTATTCCAAAACCAAATAACAATAAAACCTACATAAATGTCATGTAGTTTGTCAAACTCAAGAGCGATTTCATCACTCTCAACATTCTATCTTGTGGTCAAAAAAGGGAACACAGCTTGTTTCTTGCCGCTCAACAAAAACATGCAATCGCAACTTGCTTTCGAATAGGTTAGGTATGTATTATTGTACATATACAACTCTTAACCAAAACATCAAACATTCGGAGATTTATTCCAACCGAATTGTGGTTTTCCAGTAAATTTCACAAAATCCGCAATTAGTTTGCGCTAACCTCCAACGTATTCCATACCTCCCGGCATGCACCATCCTCTGCGGTCATACAGTACAATTCAACCGCAGCCTGTGCTCTAGCCTTCATCATGATCATCAACAACAACTAGGTATACAGTAGGTACTCTCGCTTTTCCCCTTATGAGAGTCCTGTCTCCTACTGCTATATATGTATTGCTACTTAGCTGTTGCCGTTATACTGCAACAATATCACAGCAGCTCTTCTACATATAGCGTAAAATGAAACGACGACGACACATTATCTTGACATAATCCGAATTAATCCAATGCACACGAAATTTTCTGAAAGTAATTTTCAACACCCCCACACCCTTTAAAACATCAGCTATACTCGTATACCCACTTAATCCTTTATTCGTTTCATAGTATACTGTTACTGATAATAGTGTTGTTGCTCTTTCTCTTTGTCGTTCGTACTCTTCTTCGTCCTATCTGCTGCAGTGCATCCCATTAAAATGAATGCGATACCCTTTCGACGAATAATGTAAGCCCGTTATTACATCTGCTAATAGCCTGGCTGTAGTTTCATAGAAAATTTCTAACATCATCCTTTAGCAATGGTCCTGGCAAGGAGGAGACGACTGAAAGAGGGGCTGAAAGAGCGCCAAAGGACGAAGACGAGTGCGACGAAGGACGCTTAGTGCGAGAGTATCCCCCATTATTCGGTTTCCGTTGTAACAAAAACCGCGCATATCTACATACTCATCATGTATTACACTCAAGCAGACAAAATTACAAACACATACACACACGAAGAAACTAAGAAGGTGTTATCACGAGATTCAGGCTTATTAAAATATTTTTATTACATTTGGCGGGAAGAACAACTTCCAACGTTCAACCTTTAACGAACGAAACACACAGGAACAGTACACAGACAAAACGTTCCGCACCGCACCGGGCTGCGCTCTACGCCGGCATCTTTTCAAAGGACCAAAAGAATGTACGAAGGTGGTGTAAGTACAGGAGTTAGTGAAGGCTGAAGGAATAAGCCAAAGACCGGGTTATTAGCATAATAAATTCTCATTAACACCTACACCACACTCAAACACACACAACGATTTCATGCCATGTGAGGATATTTTTTTGAAGAAGCGAAGAGGGCTTCAGTCGTATTATCAACTTCATACATATAGATTTTTATATAAACTACTGTGTATTGCTTCTATACGTGTATACAAACCTATTGCACAGATGGCCCATCATCCCAAAGGAAAAAAGGGGTGGCATAAATAACTTCCCTTGAGGGTCTTGATTAGATTTTACGATTTTACTGATTCCTTGAACTGAATATACTAGTTCCTGAGCGGTGCGGTGTGGCGTAGCGCGTTGCGGCATCGCTCGTCGTTCACGTACACTTACCGTACACGTACACTATACTCGTACAGCACCTACCCTGTGATAATTTTGATAAAATGTTAATTAGCTGTGTAATGATGAGCAGAAATTAGTATAAAAAGGGAATAAAAGGGGAACAAAAACTAAATGGCCATAAATTGTATAGTTACACTCGTAGGTGTGTGTGTGCTGTGCATATACATATGTATGCATATTTTTATTTCTTCAAAAGGGTAAGTTCTTAAGGTATCCTTTTTTTGTGTCACTTACCTTCGACCACCTTGATCTTTGAAATCACGATTTATGGGATTTATTGGTGTGACAACCATTTTAACGGAAGCAGAGGTGCTAATGCTAACTGCAACGGATGTATGGGAAATGGGATTTGGTGAAGTTGTGTCTTTTTGTTTCCTTTTTTTTTGGAATATAGCGAATGAGCTCAGGACTTTAAAATAACCGGATGTACCTTAACACATAAATTCTTAATAATAAAAAAAACAAAACTGGGGATCTTGAAATAATTTATAAGCGTTTAGAAATTCTATAGGATTAAAAATGTTTAAGATGACAAATGGCGATGAAGGAAAGGAATAATCAACTCGAAAACACGGGACTTGAATGAAGATTAGATTCGAAAAAATACAATTCTAATAGTAGCCAAATGTGGAAATATGCTTGTAATAGAAATTTATAAAATTTATTTTTAAAATAAATGAAAAATTTATCATCATAATAATTTTAATAGAATTTGTAGTACAAGTTTAAGGTAGTCCATTGATGAGGATTTAGTAGTTCATTAATACCTAAGAGTGCTTTTATAGCAAATACATACGTGAGGTATTACACACAGAATCGATAGAAGACGTTGAATCAAAGGTGAAAACCTTTGAAACTTCTATAAGTAAAGCTTTTAGATTTACAAATTGAAACACAATTTATAATTTATCTTTTATTGCCGTTTATTCGGTTCGGATGCCACCAGTTGAATGGCGTCTTTTATTTTGTACCTTACATATAGTCAATAGCATATAAAATATATATATACATATCTAAGTCTGAGACATCATGGGTTTGAGATATACTGTGTTTCTTCTCTCTGTTCTTTGGCGACTCAAGCGCCATTGGTTAAATTGTGAAGTTCAAATTGTGGATTGATCACACTTGGTTTTGTCACTACAACACTCCCGTCCCAGCGAAATGGATAGTTTCGCGAAAATATAAAGATATTTAAAAAAAAAACCATTTAATAAATTTGATTACATTGAAAAATTAGGTACTAATATATGGTTTGATTCTATCGATGGATACCGAATAGTTTTTTCCATTTTTCTCGACTACGAATTGTTTTCGTAGTTTTTTTATAATTTTGAATGGACCCTCGTAAGGAGATTCCAAACTTTTTTTCATTTTGTCGCTTCTGATCAAGACGTGGTCGCAAGTGTTTAGATTGTTTGGAATATAAACTGATTTCGAAGTTTTTCTTGTTTTAAGGTCCTGGGCTGGAATATTTTTAAAAAATTGTTGAAGTTGATCTACGAAATTGTGTTCAGTTGTGTACTGAGATGAACAAACGGAAAGATCTAAAGGTAATTTGATGTTTTCTCCGTAAAGGAGTTCGGAAGGTGTGTGTTTGAGGTCACCTTTGATTGTAGTGCGAATTCCCAGCAAAATGAGTGGGAGTTGTTGTGTCCAGTGAATTCTGTCACTTGACGCACGTATGGCACTTTTCAATTGGCGATGGAATCTCTCCACCATGCCGTTTGCCTGTGGGTGGTAGGCTGAGGTTCGAATTCGGTTAGTCCCTAAGAATTTCGTAAGTTGTTGAAACAACTTGGACTCGAATTGAGAGCCTTGGTCGGTTGTGATTGAATTCGGAACTCCAAATCTGGAGACATGTTCTTGAACGTAAGTTCTAGCAATTGTGTCTGTGTTGATATCTCGTATTGGGTAGGCCTCTGGCCACCTTGAAAATCGGTCGACAATTGTCAATATGTACTTGTATTCGTCAGATGGAGGGAGTGGCCCTACGATATCCATGTGGATATGTTGAAATCGGCCTGGTGGAATAGGTATTTGTTCGAGTGGAGATTTTATATGTCTTTGCACTTTTTCTTTTTGGCACTTTGGACACGCTTTCGCCCATGAGTTTATATTGTGGTTCATTTTGGGCCAGAAGTACATCTTGGCGATCTTTTTTCTTGTGCCACGAACTCCAGGGTGCGAGATATGTGAATTTGTTCGAAAATTATCTTTCTGAAAGATTTTGGAACGTATGGACGATTTTGCTGTGTGGACGTTTCACACCAGAGAGAAATGTTTAAGGCTGGAATTCTTATGAATTCGAATTTGACTTTGGATTTTGATTTGGGTTGTTTTGTAGGAACAAAAATTCTTCGTCACTGATTTGAGCTTTCGCTAGTTCATCCACTTTGGTGGGTGAAGAATTTTCTATTGCATCTGTATTTGGACGGGACAATGTGTCAGCGACCACGTTCAAAGAACCTTTGACGAATCTGATGTCACTAGTGAATTGTGAAATAAAATCTAATTGACGTTCCTGTCTCGGACTGCGTTTGGCTTTGGTGAAAAGTGCAGCTGTGAGAGGTTTTTGATCGGTAAAAATGCAGAAATCTTGCCCTTCCACGAAATTTTGGAAATGAAGGATGGACAAATATATCGCTAGCAATTCTCGATCAAAAGCCGAATATTTTGTTTGTGAAGGAGATAGTTTTTTGCTAAAAAATGCTATGGGCTCCAGGCTTCACCATTTTGTTGTTGGAGAACCGCTCCAATGTCCGTGTTAGACGCATCAGTCGTGATGCTGAGTTTTGCGTTTTCGCGTGGATGGTTTAGCAAAGTTACTTTAGCAAGTTCCGATTTTGCCTTTGAGAATACTTCTTGGCATTCAGCTGGCCATGTGAATTTTCGTTTCTTGTCTTTTTCGAGACTCGAAAGGTGATTGTAAATTGGCGCGAGTATGCGTGCTAGGTGTGGTATAAAGCGGTGGTAATAGTTCACCATACCAACAAAACGTTGTGCACTTTTAATTGAAGTGGGTTCTGGGAAATTAGTGATGGCTTCAACTCTACTTTGGGATGGTTGAATTCCTTCTTTTGAAATGTCGAAACCTAAAAATTGTAGTTTTGAAGCGCCAAAAATACATTTTGAGGTTTTTATACGTAATCCGTATTCTTCTAACCGTTGAAAGAGAGTTCTCAAATGTTTCTCGTGGTCGTCAGAAGATTTGCTCGAGACCAGAATGTCGTCAACGAAAACCCATACAAAATCAAGGCCTTTTGTTACTTGTGACATGAAACGCTGGAATGTTTGCGCTGCATTCCGTAACCCAAAAGGCATGCGCAAAAATTCGAATAGCCCAAAAGGCGTTGTAATTGCAGTTTTGTGAATATCGTCTTCTGCCACCGGAATGTTGTGGTATGCGCGAATTAAATCGACTTTTGAAAAAATATTGCAACCTTGTATGTGTGCGTTGCAATCGTGGATGTGAGGTAGCGGATTTCGATCAGGAATGGTCAAGGCGTTAAGCCGGCGGTAATCGCCACATGGTCTCCAATCGTTCGCTTCGTGTTTGGCTGCCATGTGTAAAGGAGATGCACACGGGGATGATGATGGTCGGCAAATGCCGATTTGAACCATGTATTCGAATTCCTCTTTTGCTATTTTAAACTTTACGTTGTTCAACCGTCTGGGTTGTGAACTTGGCAATGAGCCTTTGGTGAGAATGTGGTGTACCACTGAATGTTTGATAGGTAGAGTGAAATCAGGAGGTTGCATAAGTGAAGAGAAATCTCTTAAAATAGAGTTATATTGCTCTTCGATTGCGAAAAAACGAGGACTTGTTATGTTTTGATTGCAAAGTGTTCCTGTGACACTTGATTGAGTGAGAGGATCGATGAGTCTGAAATTTTTTATGTCGATGATTAAACCTGTTCGTTTAAGAAAATCTGCTCCTATGATAGGCTTAGTGACAGATGCGATAACGAATGTATGATCAAATACCTTTCGAAAACCAAGTGTTGTTTTGAGGTGCTTGGTACCGTAAACTTGATTTGTGAGCCATTAGCTGCGGAAATAATTTGATCGGGTTTGTGTCGCTTTTCGTCTTTCACCATGCTAGATGGAATGGCTGAGACATCAGCACCAGAATCGATTAAAAATGTGAGTTTTGAAAGTGGATCTTTTATGAAGATGCGGCTTTGAAAATTTGTCATATTACTGTCATTCGCCGCATTGATGACAGTAGTTTCTAGTTTGGGGAATTTTTATTTTTAAAACTGCACGGACTTGTGCATTTTAAGGCTCGTTTCCCGTACCTATTGTGAAACCAACAAAAGTTGCTATTTTTCCTGGAGTTGGATCTATTTCGCTGAAAATTGATCGAAGATGTTTGTCTTCTACTATCCCGTGAAGGGCGCTGACTGAAATTTAAGTTGGATAACATTGATTTTATTTCGTTAATTTCACTTTGAAAATTGTTTCTTATAGTGGTTAGCTCACTTATTGTGGTGTCGTTGTGCGATGGGATATTAAACGAAGAACTTTGTTGCTGATAAACATCGTATATTTCATCAGCCATGTTCAGTAAAACGTCTAGTTTCGTTTCTGAGGAAGATTTTATTGAAGCCTGGACAAGAGTAGGAAGTCTACGTCTCCAAAGTTCTAGGATTAGACTTTGAGTGACAATCATTGATTGTCCAGCTAATGTTTGTAATCTTCTGTAAAATTCAGAAGGTTTTTTGTCTCCCATCTCTTCGCCCGATAATAGTTGTTCTATACGTTTACTCTCGCTCATGGAATGTCTATCAATTAAAGCTTTTTTAAGATCTGTGTATGGCGAGTTTGAACTTTGAACTAGGATATCGTAAACACTTGCGGCCACGTCTTGAGGAAGTGCCTGTACTACATAGTGAAATTTTGTTTGTTCTGTAAAAATATTTCGCGTTGAAAATTGAGACTCGACTTGAATAAACCATATTGCAGGCATTTTCTTCCAGAATTCTGGTAGTTTAATTGAAATCGCGTTAACTATACCAGATCCCGCTGGTGTTACGGTGGGTGCTGTTGTAGTTGTCGTTGTGACGGTAGTTGTACTACCTGAACCATTACCGTTACCCGTCATATTCGGACAAAACAAAATTTTGTTAAAACTTTTCTAATTGTGAAAATTTTCTTTGCAGAGAGAAGGAACCCAGTTTACAAAAAGATTTGTGCGATTGCAGAATGAAAATAATTTGTAGTATTTTAAACAAATCAATATGATTGCAAAATTTTGAAATTTGAATTATTATAATTGAAGAATTTATTTTTTAAAGTTTTATAATTTGAAAATTCGTGTTTGAAAATTTTATAATTTGAAAATTCTAATATTTTGTAAATTGTGAAATAATTTTGAAATTCGTTAATTTATAGTCTGCAGTGATTATTGATTGTAATCGTAGTTTATAAACTTTTGTTTATAATTATATTCAACGTATATATTACAAATATAGGTATATTATTTGTAAATTAATTATTTCGTACTCTTTAAAAACAAGTGAATGTTCTTTGTTGTTTTTGAAAAGAAATACATTTTAAAGTTTTGTTATGAGAAAACAAATTTTGAAATGAAATTGAAAATGTGTTCAATGATTATTAAATAAATTTTAGAATAATGTTTAAGCAAATGGTTAGGTATATTATGTAAATTAATAATTTAATATATATATGCAAATAATAATAATGTATTGTGAATGTTAAAGATGTTAGTTGAAAAATTAGATTATGTGTTGATAGATGTTACTTGCTGATTTTGTTCGTATTATACTTGCTGTCTTCGTATGGTGATGAAATCGTCGGTGATGGTATATTGATGATGAAGATCAGTGCTGTTGTTGTTCTTTCGGAATTTTTCCGATGCTGAGCTCACGAGAGGCGGCTGATGGAGGCTCGCAATAGGCGGCTGATGATGACTCGCAATAGGCGATTGATGGCAGCGCGCGATAGGCGGCTGATGATGGCTGCAAGGTGGTTCGCAGTGGGTGAGGCGTGTTGGTGGTAAAAGTTTGAGCGAGGTGTGGCGAATGTATTTGCAGGACACCTGAGCACCAAAACTTCCACGTTGCTTAGCAGCCGGTGGTGTTCCAAAATGTTCGGCCGTTCTGCTTTGCAACAGACAACCGGCGGTGTTGAACCACTCACAGAGCTAGTCGGGACCAAAAGTTTGTGCGAGGTGTAGCGACAATGCTGTATGAAACTCCCGAGCACAAAATTCTTACGAGATGCGGTGGAGTTGGCAAACGAATCTGCCTGGGTCTGTCCACGAAGGCGTTGATGGTCACGCCCGCGAAAAAAACTTGCCACGAATTGTGCAACGTGACGGTGATGGCTCGCAAGTCGCAACAAAAAACGTCGGCGTTGTTGGCCGGCCAGAGAAGTCGAAGTGGCTCTAAGATGTGCCTTCTTTTCGTTGGCGAGGAGTTGATGGTTGCTATTGTTGCGTGGTGATGGTGCTGAAGAGGCGGTGGCTGATGTTAGTGGCGTGGTATTTGTACGGTGCTTGTAACGGTACGGTGCTGCCGTTATGTGGCGTGTGTTGCAATGTACCGCAACAATACTGCAACTTTACTGCACTAATTTTTTAATATTAATGAATTTGTTTGTAAACCGAATTTAATTATTATTCGACGTCGGGGTCACCAATATTGTGATTTACAAATTGAAACACAATTTATAATTTATCTTTTATTGCCGTTTATTCGGTTCGGATGCCACCAGTTGAATGGCGTCTTTTATTTTGTACCTTACATATAGTCAATAGCATATAAAATATATATATACATATCTAAGTCTGAGACATCATGGGTTTGAGATATACTGTGTTTCTTCTCTCTGTTCTTTGGCGACTCAAGCGCCATTGGTTAAATTGTGAAGTTCAAATTGTGGATTGATCACACTTGGTTTTGTCACTACATCTCTTGCCGAATTATATATAGAACCTCTACAGCCTCTCCAGCCGAATCTCTGGAGCTAATGATGAAGACGCACTTTCTGGGTTGAGAGAGTGATAACCCCGAATCGCTTGAAACCACAGAGCTAAACGTAGCTCATGTGGAGCAAGTCAATTCTGTTTGCCATCAATACTTTTTCTCCATATAAATCCAGAGGCATGGATGGCATACTGCCAGTTATGCTTCAAACATGTGCCCATGTCGTGGAGACAGGTCAAAGTAGTTTTTATGCCGAAAGTGGGTGGGCGAGGTCACGAATCCGCGAAGGATTTCAGACCAATAAGCTTAACATCTTTTGTGCTTAAAACCATTCTTGATTACTATATTAGAGAAATCCAAGTTGGACGACCTCTTGAAAGCTCTCAGCATGTTTATCTTAAGAGCACATCTACGGAGACTGCCCTCCATGAGGTAGTGCGTACTGTAGAACAAACAATCCATTATAAAGAATTTACTCTTGCCACCATCCTAGACATAGAAGGTGCTTTTAACAACGTCCTTACCGAATCCATAGAAGAATCGCTCGTTTAGTTCGATGTAGAAGACTTCATTCGAGGATGGATTATTTCCATGCTCAGTGGTAGGAAGATTCGAGCCACACCAGGGTGGTGTCCTTACGCATCTTCTATGGCTTCTGGTCATTTATACAATTCTCGTTAAATAAGAGAGATGTGGAGTGAAGGCGGTAGCCTATGCGGATGATTTGGTGCTATTAGTGTGAGGAAAGTACACCTCTGTGATTAGTGAAATCACGGAGTCAGCTTTGAAGAACGTTAGCAGCTGGGCCACGAGTTGTGGACTAGGAGTTATCCAAAGTAAAACTGAACTGTTGCTCTTTACCACCAAAACTAAAGTACCGCCCTTCACGCTACCTCGACTCAACGGTCAAATCCTATCATTGTCTTCAGTGCAAATATTTGGCGACCCCAAACTAAACTGGAAACTAAATATTGAAGTACGGGTTAAGAAGGCCTGTGTTGCCTTCTACGCCTGCAGCAAAACTTTCGGCAAAAAGTGGGGACTTTAACATATGGTTCGATTGTGTGGTGGCCTGCTCTTAGCAAAGCCTATAATATTGATAAGCTGAAGAAGGTTCAGAGTACAGCTTGCGTGGGTACCACGGGAGCCATGCGTACTTGCCCAACGGACGCCTTAAGCGTTATTTGGACCTTCTACCAATAGACCTTCTTATTAAATACATAGTTTTCTGCAGCGCTATTAGGCTGAAGGAATCAAATAGCTTGTTGTGAAAACCTTATGGTCACAGCAAAAAACAACGAAATTGATTCCCTCAGATATTATCTCGGTAGATACTGGCTGCTGCACTCCTACTTTGAGCCCTAGTACGGATTTTAAGGTTATTTTCCCATCCAGAGAAGATTGGGAGGATGACATGGTGTCGTCATCCCTAAATGTAGCCAAATCCTTTAGGCTTCCTGACATTGCTAGCGTTTTTCAGGCTGAACTGCTATCAATAAGGGAGGCATGTAAGATACTTAAACAAAGCCCAAGCCAAATCCGAAATGCAGCTGTCAAAGCCATTAACTTGGCCATTAACTGGGCCTCACTTGCGGAAATGGTTAACATTCCTTTTGGTGCTATGATGGGTAAAGGGTAAAACTGAATCAAACCGAAGGTGGAGCAATTTATCCAACTGCATTATCTAGGAAGATATGGCCCACCTATAATAAAACCCGTACAAAAGATCTTCTATGCAGGCCAAGGCAAAACATAGCCAGGTTTGTTGCGTTTTGTATCGGACATTGGCCTATAAAAGATCATGCAGAGAAGATGGGTATCTCCTACAATACCTTTTTCCGTAGTGTTAGTGACCAAAGGGAAAGTGAAACGATAATCCATTTTCTCTGCAAATGTCCTGCTTTGGAAAACACTAGAATGAAATTCTTCGAAAAAGCATTCTTTCACGAACTTGATGAGCTATCTGAGACAAAGATTAGACACCCAATCTTTTTTCTCAATGCGACAAAATGGCTCTAACATAATCGCTATGAAGCTTCTCTATAAATCTTTCCCTTTCCATCACAGGTGAAACGAGTTTTTGGTATCAAAACGGCGCACTACAGCGCTAATTGGATCTCAGGCTAGGTTGTCTTGAGATCGACTTTTCTACCTACCTACATTCCCATCCCGTCCGTCGATTTGTCTTGCTTAAAAGTTTGTCTATATGTACTCGTATCAATTTTTACCAAATTTGCGTACTATTTTTTGTAGATTTTATTTTTATGAAAAAACGGACTGTTGGATTTTTATTAAAAAACTACTGAATATTGAAAACAATATTTTCTCTGAAAAATAAAAAAGTTTGAAACCATATATTTTTAATTTTTCAAAAAACTTATTGAGTCAAAAGTAAATTTTTACCAAGTTTTACTATTTTGTTTTTTTTAAGAGTTTTATGTTTTGTAAAAAAACTTCGATTTTTTTCAAAATTTTATCGAATGTTGAAAACAATATTTCTTTTAACATAAAATTAGTTTGAAGCCAATATTTAAAATTTTTGAAAAGATATTTGAGTCGAAAATCAATTTTTACCAACTTTGAGTAATGTTTTTTTAGATTTTTATTTTATAAAAAAACATGTCAAAAACATTATTCTTCGTTGCACAAAAATGTTTTGGAGATGAAATCATATTTAAGTCGTAAAATTTTGGAGGTGTTAAATTTTGTTTTCAGTTTTTTTGATTTATAAAAAAACCGTTAAATGGATTTTTTTCAAAAAATATACTTCTTTGATATCACGTTACAATTTATTATATACAATTTGATTTAACTCTCTAGTGTTTTTGGTTCGTAAGATATTTAGGGTTAACGAAAATTGTCACCTTTTTTTTTAAACTGCTATGTAAAAAAACACCCATTCAATTTTCTTGAGAGCTCTTACTGCATCTTTCTGCCTTATTATCTGTATAACAAAATTTATTTGAAATCGATATGTCTTCTGGTTCTTGAGCTATGGACGACGAAAAAAATTCCGCGAACGTAGGGACGTACGAACGTGCGAACGTACGGACGTACGAACATACGTACACACTCACGCACAGACACCTTTCTAAAAATCTTTTATTTCGACTCTAGGGACCTTGAAACTTCGAGAAATTTCAAAATTAAAAAAAAAAACAATTGTCATAATCCAACTTCCTTCGAAACGAGTTAAAAACTCTCATGTGAAAGAAATGTCAAAATCGACGAATATTCGTTGGTCGTTTGTCGTGCTCATGTGAATATTGCTTAAACCTTCAATTCGCTTCCAATTATAAATTCTTGACAGTGTTACTGCTACTTAAGACTCATCTCTGGCACCTGTTGGTTAAAGGACATCACGATTGTCATGTGGATGATTAATTTAGCACTTGAACATTCACAACATGGTTATTCCACTCTCCTCTTACGGAGACAATATCAATTACGAAAGAGCCTTTGGTAGATCCGTTGAGAATTCTGAATCCAAAACAGTCAGTAAGTAATCAGACTCCTTCTAGATCATCCAACCAGTGTCAATATTGTCATTGTTGCATGTACAAATTAAAAACTCTATAAATAACAAAATGCGTTTATTTCAAGGATCAAGCCACAACTGCTGCCTTGAGAAGAGAGCTACACAACCTTCCAGCTCCATCGAAGAAGTTTTTTTTTAACATCTAATTTACTAAAATTTAACATTCCAGGATTCCAACTGCATCCTTACCCAGTTTATTATTCATACGAATTCTTCCTAGAATTGGAAATTTTAATTTTTTAGAGCATTCCTAACCTCAAACATTTTTGAGTTCTAACCACTGCATTAAAAAAAGATAACTTCGGGGTCCTCACGATGGAATTTCAAACTTTATTTTATTTTAAATTCAGCGGTACTTAAATCGCAATACTAGTTTTTTACTGTTTTTCAAGGGTCTATTTCAATTCTGAAATTTAAAAAACATACTTCTCTTACACTCTGCATGAACTGAATAGAACCAAAATTTAGAAAAAATAACTGTATTTTGTTTTTAAAGCCTTATGTTCCATACTACAATCACAAAATGTTATTATTTTTTGGCATACAAAATTTCTTGAGACAAAAAATTGAACCTATTCAGTGGAAGTCGATGGTAGCTAACTTTGCGCTTGTTGCAGAGAAAACAAAAGCCAACGCTGTATGTGAAAAAGTTATTCGTAACTAAGTTAAATAAAAACACAATATTTTGTGTAAAATATGTTGTCTTTTCAACAAAGCAAAAAAAATAACAAAAGGAAACTAACACAAAAATTGAAAATGAAATTCATCGTCCTGGATTCTTCGATTGTTTCCTTTATATAGTTTGGCTGGTTGATTCGTAAATTTCTTTTCTTTTTATTTCATTTTCTTATTCTTGGTCCAGTTTGCTTGGGTGATCCTGGCTCGTTCGTTCAACATTCCCTATAACAATATTGTTTACTTTTTCAATTCAAGAATTTTTATTTGTTGCGCACTCTTATGCTCCACTAGAACGGATATCTAAACAGTTGTATACGTTGTTGGTGGGCGGACAACGGACATGTGTATCTTGGAATGTTGTTTTTCTTTTCTTCGTCTTTATTTATAAGTACAGATAGGTACCTATGCCAACGGTCTTGAAAATAGAATAAGAAAACTATTTTCTTCAAGTTTTTTTTCTTTTATTTTCTCTTATATCGTTTCTATTTTAAAGCTCATCCATGCTATAGTAGAATGTCCTTCCACAGCACGAAACAAGCAGGACTCACGTTGGGCGCCATCGCTAGTCAGTATACTTTTGTTTTGTGTTTGTGTTCGAGGAACAAGTTTAACTGCAATTGAATCGTCATCATTCCAGTTGAAGAGTTTTTCCCTTTCTTTACATATGTCATATAGGTTCACCATTATTATGTGTTTGTTGGTAGGTCGTCCGAGGAGCACATCCTTCCACCGTTTATTCTTTAGTTCTTCAAGTTTTCCTTCAATATTATACACTCTTGTGAGATTGCAATATTTGATTTGTGTGTTTGAGGGGTTGGGGGTGGTGTTCAGGTGGGGGAGTGGTTGTTTTAGTTGGACAAGTCCAAAAAAGAAGCACCAGCAGGAGCAGCAGCACGCTTGTTTGGTTGACATGTGCCAAAGGACATACACTCGTGTGTATAAAATGTCAAATGCGAACAAACAATTTGTGCACATAAACATTCACTTGTCATCGGTATTGCTCAGTTGGGAGTTTTCTTTTTGCTGGCTAAAAAAGTCTTTTCATTTTTTTAGATGTGTTTACAATTGGTGGTATTGGAGAATTTTCTAAAGAAAACATTTTGTTTCCTGTTTGTGAAATCGAAAATAAATAAGTTATTATTCTTGAGCTATGCGCTGAAGGCGCTTCTTACGCATTCCAAAACTCCATATTGCGTCTTCTAAAGTTATGTACAATAAATTGATATTTTTTGTTCTTTATTTTTGAGGAATTTTAAGAAATTGATATGTGCCGTCAGGTCCCCGATCAAATAGAGAATCTGGGAGTGAGTAAGAGGGAGAAGGGAGGAGGGACGTCGAGAAGGAACGAACTCGTGTAATTTTAATCTACCCCCAGGGGTATGTGTGTAACTGTGACTGGTGCGTAACGAGGCCAGCAGTATTTGCAAGGACAAAAATACGAAGGACTTCTGAGGAAAAATTGGAGCGAAAGCAATTTCTGGGAATTTATTCAACGAGCTGTGAAACCATCTGCATCAGTGTAGGTCTTTGTGGAATATGTGTTCGTCGATGTTTAAAATACTTTTGAAATTTATTGTCCTACAGGGGATACGGTTTTTGTATTTTTAAATGTATTTCGATTGAAACAGTTTGTTTTTGCGAATGTTTAATATGATTCTGAAGAAGTGGTTTGTGGTGCATAAATCTATACTTGAATCTAAGAAGTCAACCAGTGCAAAAGGATGATCTTTAAGCTTAGGGTTAAACATTTTAATAGATAATTTTTAGAATCCAAGGCTAAGTGTCTGAAGGCAAAAGCATTTCTATTTTCGTTAAGCCTATGAACTAAGGAAGTACTAAGATAAAGCACAGTTCTACAGCTTTATTTCAATGATATTATGGTTAGATCCAAAAACTCCCGCCAGATATATTTAATACAGAACTGTCCTTCACACTTAAATTGTATACAAATATGGCAACAGCCTTGACTGTTTCTCAGAATTGTCCTCCTGATCCTGGCTTCCTGACCACATTAAGAAAACTCAGTTGGGAAGCACCAACTAGCTTCGGATACAGACGGCTTTACTGTTGACAACCGCAATGCAATAACGAATTAAGGCCAACGAACTTCGGATATGCCTGTGAAATGTTAGGTCCCTTAACAAACCACGTAAAGCTGCAGCATTAGCGGAGGCCATATACTGCTATAAATCAGACATCACCGCCATCCACGAAATACGATGGGATGGGCCGGGCAAAAAGAGGATGAAAAAGTGCAATATTTACTATGGCGACTGGTACCTAGAAAACCAACAGCGCTAATTTGGATGCGACCTATTATTTGGAACCAGACTTGGGCAAAAAGTCTTGAGCTATAGGTTTATCAACGAGCGCTTCTTGACCATCCGCATTAAGGCTTAATTTGGCAAAATTAGCCCAATATGCGTGCACGCTTCCACAGAAGACAAGGATGACGACACCAAGGATATGATATTCGAGCTCTTGGACAAAACACTACAATACTACAATATTAAAATTGTCCTGGGCGATTTAAATGCCAAGCTAATATGGGAAATCATCTTTGGTGGAATATTCGGAAAAAACCGCCTGCACGAGAACACTTTCGACAACGGTTTTAGGTTCAAAGATTTTATTGTGGGGTGAAATGTCATGGTCAACAGTACGTGTTTCCCAAACCGCAACATCCACAAAGGAACTTGGAGTTCTCCAGATTAATCTACCGTCAACAAGATTGACCATATTGCGATCGATGCCAGACACGCTTCCAATAGATAGGTAGATAGATAGATAAATAAATTTTGTTTTCTTGAAAAAGTGGTTATTAAAACAAGAGGTTAGTTCATGGACTTTAAACTTTGCTGAATGTTGCACTAACTTATTTTTCAGGAACTTAGACCAGGTTGCGTTGATTGCATTTTTTTATGTTGCAAGCCTCTTTGTCAGATGTTCAGACCAAGACATATTATATGTAAAGACGACGCCATGATTTGTATACTGGTTTGTTATTTTTGATTCTACACCTTTGAAATTCCATTTTTCACTTAATGTTCTTCGGCCTCCATTACTTAAAATAACAATTTTAGATTTCTCAAGATTAACTTGAAGGTTCGCTATAGCTGCTGAAATTGTTTATAATTGTTTGAAGTAAAGATGGACTCTCAGCCAAAATTACTATATCATCAGCATACAAAAGAACATTTATACCGATTCTTTCCACATTTATTCCGATGGCGAGTTCAGAATGTACGCCATTTAAGAACAAGAAAAAAAGCAGTGCACTTAGAACGCAACATTACTTACCGCTATTGCTCGTTCTAAAGAAATTAGAGGTGCTGCTTCCATCCCGTACGGCGGCAACTATGTCTTGGTTTAATAATTTGATAATTTTAATCATTTTCGTCGATATGCTTAATGTTATAAGTTTGTGAATAAGAGCTTCTCTGTTAATATTGTCTAACGCAGCTTTTAAGTCTACGAACCAAGCATAAAGTTTCTTTTTCTGGCTTAGTTACAGCTGAATAAGGCATGCAAGATTGAAAATCTGATCATTGGTACTATAATTTTTTCGATATGCAGCCTGGAATTCGTTGAGTACATTTGTTGTTTTCGATCCAAGTAGTGAGGCGGTTTAGAAGAACTGAGGTGAATAATTTGTAGAGGGTATCTAAAAATGAAAGCCCACGATAGTTAGATACAAGGCTAGCTTCACCTTTTTTGAAGAGCGGAAAGATAATTGATTTTTTGATGAATGTTTTTATTGTTTGTGTTTCGTTGATTCTTTTCAGCAAATTATGAACCTCCCCAATAAAAGAATTACTCGCATTTTTATAAAACTCATAGGAAATGCCATCTATACCCGGAGCTTTGTTTTCTTTTGAAGATTCAATCGAAATCTTTACTTCATTTAAATCAATAGGGTGATTAAGTTCAGGTATTTCAACTGGATTTGTTTTACAGAAATATTCTACGCTTTTTAATCGATCTGAATTAAGGAAGTTTTCGAAATATGACATGAATTCAAAAGCTGTAACTTTTTTTCCAGTATTCCTTGGATTACCGCGTATCTCTTTAGCCAGTTTCAACCAATTTTTTGCTGTGTTAATACTTGCAAGTTGACTGGAAATGCATTGGTAATACCATTTTTTCTTTACATAGGGCTTCTTATTTGCTTCACAATAGTTTATTTGCTTGCGTCGAGATTATATTTCCTGTAAATGTTAAGTAGCTTAAGTGAAGATTTTCTTTCGCTAAAACTTTACATTAGTATTAATAGGGTTTCCATATGCTGCATAGATAAGATAAGGAGTTGCATCGTGTTTCAACACTATCTAAAGGCAAGAGTTTTTGCACAGCAACTTCATCAATTTTGTTCATGTGTTGAGCTCGTCCTATGGTAAACTATTTAAGTCTTGGAAGCAACAATGAACTAGAGGAACTTTGCATTTGCTTCCAGTATCATGGATGTCCGAACTTTCCGAGGAGCTTACATCGACTCGGACCACTACCTCGTTGTAGCCAAGGTAGCACTTCGGGTTTACAGACCCAAGGCAAAACAGGGAGATGCTGGGAGAAGGTACAACGTCGAACTGCTACAATCGCCAGAGATAGCCAAATTCTTCTCCGACCGAGTAACAAGTCAACACAATGTATCGAAAAAAAAGGCAACATTGCCAAAATGCAATCAGAGAAGCCACCTCTGACGTGCTGTATTTCAACCAACCGCACTAACAAGGAACCCCTGGTTTGATGAGGAATGTCGGCAGGTAAATGCAGCCAAACAACAGGCACTCAAAGTGGCGTTGCATAAAAGGACGAGAGCTGATCATGAGCTCTATTAGCAGAGGAGGCGAGATGAACACCGACTTCTCAGAAGCAAAAAGAGAAGTAATGAGAAGCGTGCGGTCTTGGATGTTGAAAGGTTTAAAAGCAGGAATGAAGTTCAAAAGTTTTATGACAGATAAAACGAAATTCACAAGAACGTACACCTAGAACCAAAGGCAGCAAAGACGAAAGTGGTAACATCATAGTGGAACCTCAGTCAATACTGAGGATATGAATGGACCACTTCTGCAGACTGTATAACGGCGACGACGAAACGAATTCCGCTGTCAGACAGGATGCTCCTTTCAACATTGACGATAAAAGCTAACAATCCTGTCTTCCTGACTTGCCATATCTAAGCTGATGTGTTACAAACCCGCTGGAGAAGATAGCTTGAATGCCGAGCTTTTCAAAGCAGCTGGAGATAATTTGGTAACGAGTATGCACCAACTTATCTGTAAGCTATGGTTAGAAGAAAGCATGCCTGATAAATTTTAGCTTAGAATTGTTTGCCCGATTCTGAAAAAATTAGACCGTCTAAACCGCACCAAATATAGAGGAGTCAGTATACTTAACATCGCCTATAAAATCTTCTCTGCCGTAATATGTGAACATCTAAAGCTTATCGTCACCAACCTTATAGGTCCTTATCAGTGTTGTCTTAGACCAGTAAAGTCCACAATCGATGAAATATTAATATTATGGCAGATCCTGAAAGAAACCCAAGAACATCAAATCGACACACACAATCTCTTCATAGTTTTCAAGGCCGAATATGACAGAATCTACAGGGACGAGCTGTATAGAGCCACATCTAATTTTGGCATCCCTGCCAAACTAGGCCGTTTGTTCAGGATGACCATGGAGAAGTCTCGCTTCTCCATAAAGTTTGGAAACAACTTAACAGAACCTTTCGATGTCAAAAAAGGCTTTAGACTAGGTGATGCACTCTAATGCGATTTCTTTGACATCGTGATTGAATGAATAGTCCAGAGCTCCTACGTCAATAATAGCAACACTATCTTTCAAAAGTCTGAAGACATTGACATAATCGGAAGAACTCAGCGTGATGTCAATGGGGATTTTGTGAATATTTTGGCAGAGTCGGGTTTAACGTATAATGAGGGCAAAAAAAAGTGAATGCTATCATCAAGAAGTGACCCACATTACTGACGTCTTGCTCGAAACGTCACCATCGACAGGCGTAACTTTGAGGTTGTTAAATACTTTTTCTACCTAGGCTCCGCTATTAACACAGAAAACACAGCTATCTGAGATCAAGCAAGTCCCTCTCTCGAGTCGCTATTTAAGACTCTCACATCCCCGCCCAGCTTTACGATGGAGAAGAATGGACTTTGACAAATGCGCATGAAAACATCTTGGGTCGTTTCGAGAGAAAAGTTCTTTGTGTGATGTACGGTCGTGTCGTATGCATTGAAGATGCGTAAAACAGAAGATATAACTACGAGCTTTACGGGCTGTAAAGTGGCAAAGACGGGTTGATTGGGTTACGTAGAGCCCATTGAAACCAATGATCTGTCCATCAGGAAAGTCTTCGAATCCACACCGGATCAGTTGGAGCGTGAAACTCGAGACATCTACCTAGGGACCGGAGCTAGATGAAGAAGTTAGTTGGGTGAGGCCCTTGTTCACACAGGACTGTAGCGCCACTTTAAGTAAGTAAGGAAAGTGTCTACAAAGTGTATTACAACCTCAAGACCTTTTAGTCTACGCTTTATCAACAAAGCAACCACATTATCCTGGTCTCAATGATGATGTTCCCTTTCATCGTCATGTCACGAAAATCACGGGTTTTGAAATTATATTTAATGAAAAGCACTTTGAAGACATACATTTATTTGTACAACTCTTGACTATATACCGCCCAAAGGAATTGTTTGCTATGTAAAGGAATAACTACCTCTTATTGTAAAGTCGCAAATACAAAAAAGTGTTCTCGACTGCAGAAAGGGCACTCTTCGTCTATTAATTGAAATTAATTTTGAAGTACGTGGATGTCAGTTTATTTCTTCTTCATATTCTCAAGTACCGTTTTCTCTGCGACGCTATGTAAAGATGTAGATGTTCAGTGTACGACGGAACATAGGCAAATAAACTCCTCATTGCATTTTAGCAGTGATGCGATAGAACATGGAAAGACGTCAACAAGATCACACACAAAAACCCCTAAGGGATGGTGGCAGTGGCAATGGTAATGGAACAGAATTTAGCGGGCGTGGTAAAATTTTCCTTGTACATATAAAAGGATATAAAAATTGTGAAAATGCAAATTCTGTTTGCGCCCGTCAGCAACAGACAAACAAATTCTCATCGCTCTTCCTTTTTTCACATCCAAATATATAAGACGATACAATATCAAGGACAAGGAGCAGCATATAGGAGAGGAAGGACTCTGGGACGAAGGACTAAGTGAGTTTGTACTCTCGTCTTGTCAACAACAAGAAATGAAGATTGGGTGTAAGAGTGTTCCAAGCGCAACCTCGGTGTAAATATTTACGAAAATGCTTCCTTGCGCTAACGGCTATTACGACACGTCTCTAGCTTGGTCGTCCTTATATTCTAATCACTCCGAAACATTCGTAATCCCGCACCCTGATGATGGTGATGGAGATGGAGATGGAGATGATGATGCAAAGAAAAATACATAAAGAAACAACTTGACAGGCAAAAAGGATTCTTGATGGTGCGCTGAAGCTGGTGCCAGATCTGGTACTGGGGTCTGGTTCTAGAAGTGTACCAACGTACTGGCTAAATGCTTCATACATATATCACTTCCCCCCATTCCCTATCTACTACTTTCCGGCTCTGTACTTTCTTATGGGATATAAAGTGAAGAAAATTTGATTTTCTTCTTGTGTCCTTGTCGCAGTTATACTCCTCGTATATACGACAAGCCCTTGGGGTGTGCATATGAAATGTTAAGTCACTCAAATATTTGAACTTCTTTGCTATTTCTACACCCCATACATTTCTTTCCCCCTAAAATGGTGGGACGAGAATTTGTTCATTTTTTTTTCTTTTTCCCTTCTTGATGCTATGGAATAAGTACAAATGTATGAATGTCCTGAGTCCTGATGGACGTCTCCATGGGGAATATAACGCGCGTTGGGTTGGAAATTAAACTGCTGACTGTGACAGCAATAGTCAAACCAAATGGACGAGACGTTTTATTTCTTCTAAACTTCTACCTACTGTAGTGTGGTGGTTTGATGGTATAGTTGAGTAGAAATTGTCGTCCTTTTATGTTCCTTCAAGGACTTGTCTGGTTTTTCCTATACGGTTAACAATCGAACATTTGGACATGGACATGTCGACTAAAAATGTTGCAATATATATATTCTAAAATTTGACTTCACTTAACCATTGCCAGGCTAAGGTGTATATAGATATAAAGTCACATATGAAAAACGAAGAACAAGTTTAGAGTCCTTTTTTTTTGATGATGCTGACAAATATCCTAAGCAACTTTTTGGAATTATATATGCATAAGGATTACAAGATACTACGATGCACTGCAGTATCAGAGCATTTAAGAAGCTCAAAAGTACAAACTCTTCAAAAATGTCCTGCTCTATAGCCGTATTCAACTTAGAATGCATTGTATGCATTTCTATGTCCTTGGAAAGGATATCTATACGAGTTTATATATATTTTGGGTCTAAACAGGAAGGCGATGTCCATATTCACTTACAATTGAAAGTTAAATATTGACTAAAGTTTGTGCAGAATTTGGAGAGACAAGGACATTCTTATAAATTGTGTCCTGCCCAGTGCCCAGTGCCCTATACTGTCATGATGCCACAGATTCTTCCGAAAAGGTTTGTGTTTTCTTTTGTGTATTTCTTCGTTCGTTCCAAACTCTTCTATTTGTGTGTGCTTAAATATTCCTTTGAATTGGTTTCGATTCCATTTAATGTGATTTTGTCCTACTGATGCGGTGATGGGAAGGGCAGGACGGTGCGATGAAGAAGGACATTGCGGTGCTTAGAATGTTTAGCATTCTAAACTATAAAAGGATTTTTTTTCTATCTTTTCTGTTGTATTGTTATTTTGTTTTTGTTTTTCATTTTTTTATATTTGGTTTGTCAAGTTTTGAGAAGGATTCTAAGCTGGGGGTGGGTATGTGTGTCTTATCTCTGTGCCGATGTGGTTTGTGTCTTCCTGCTGCTTCTTTTGCTTCCTTACTGTGAACAAGCATTAAATGAGGTGAATAATTTTACAAACAAATGAACATATTACACTCTTGGATGCGTTCTCTTACGCCTTTTCTGGTAAATAACTGCATCATCAAAGGGATTGTAAGCGTTAAGGGCGAGCTTTATAAATGTGTATAAGTTGTATGTATGTATGTGCTGGTGTATGCATCGCTTGCAAACAAGGACAAAACAAGACGATTTGGAATCGTTTACGGACATTTAGGCAATTTGTCCTTAAGCGCACTCACATCATAAGATTTATAGTGTTATGTATCTTTTATATATCAGCTAGTATCTATCTCCTTTACAACACGTCCTTATAGCAACTTGAAGGTGTCTCTATATATTGAACCTGAAATATGTGCAGGTAAGACGGACGCAGTTGTAAGTTTGATTGAGTGGGTGTTTGTTTGCTTAGATTGATTGAAAAGCTGCTTTCTAAATTTCTACTATTTGTTGTGTGGAAATTATCTTATAGAATATTGTATGGTATAGGTTTAGTAATCCTTTGGAGTAAATTAATTGAAATTTCGTGTCCTTCAAGATTTAGATTTGTTCAACTGTGAATATACCTTAGGTTATAAGGATATGAATAGCTTTCTGGTTTTCTAAAGCTTTATATGTTCATATGTGTACAAACTTTGAATTCTTTTAAGAATTTTAGGTACAACTCGATACTAGACCGAAGAATCTGGGTTTCGTCTTGGCCAAGAATATATTTTGTATCTATATATACATTTTTTTTTTAAATTCATAAAGGTTATTTTAACATCGACAGCTGTTTCGCTCTCGAAATGTTAAGACACAAAATTGAGACATTCGGGGCTTGGGTTAAGTTTATGGTCACTAAGCCAATTAATCACAGAAGTTGAATTTGTAGATTATGAAGCCGTAAGGGCTTTGTATAACTTTCGGTCAGCGATGATCATAAAAGAGCGACGTTAACCAACTTTTTTGTTTATTAAAGGTTAAGACATCGCTTGGTGCAATGATCTTCCACTATTGAATGTCGGAGTTGCGATACGACCAATTTGGTAGTTTTTTATTAATAGGGTACCATGAAAATCCGATGAATGTCAATAATCTGGAAGAAATTCAAGAACTAAGGCGTAAATAACCAATTCCAAAGATGCAGCAGGACACCTTTAAGAAAGCCTTTGAAAATTCTAGTAAAAATGTACTTTACTTCAAAGCCGGTAAAAACAGTAGCCTTGACAAAATACATTCGTAATAAAGGGAAATAAAATTATTGTGTATTTGCCGAGGCATTTGCAGGTCTTTTCGACATCGTCTGGTATCGATATCCTCTGACTTACTTACTTACTTAAGGTGGCACCACAGTCCGGGGCGGACCTGGGCCTCAACCAACACGCTTCTCCAGATAGCTCGGTCCCTAGCTAGCTGTCTCCAGTTTCGCACGCCAAGTTGATAGAGATCCTTTCCCACCTGTGTGCGCCACCAGAGTTGCGGTCTTCCTCTACTGCGCCGCCGTCCCTCGGGATTGGATTCCAAGACCTTCCGGGCTGGAGCGTTGATGTCCATCCACTCTACATGAACTAGCCATCTAAGTCGTTGAACTTTAATTCTGCTAACTAGGTCAGTGTCGCTGTACAGCGCGTACAGTTCGTCGTTAAATCTTCTCCTCTATTCTCCATCTATGCGTACGGGACCCAAAATCACCCGAAGAATTTTTCTCTCGAAGCATCCTAAGACACTCTCAAATTTCTTTGATAGGATCATGGAGTCAGCGACATAAATATTTCAATGTCCTTTTTTGATGACTGCATAAACTTGGTCTGGCCCTCATTGACCATTAAACCCATCTTCTTCGCTTCCGTCGCAATGCTCAAAAACGCTCCAATGACATCACGCTTTGATCTTCCAATTATGTCAATATCATCTGCGTATCCGAGTAATTGGATGGACGTTTGGAACATTGTGCCTCTAATGTTGACGGTCGAGTTTTGCACAATTCTTTTCAGAACGATGTTGAAGAAGTCGCATGACAGTGCATCGCCTTGTCTAAAACCATCAAATGAATCGGTTAGATCTTTTCCGACATTGATAGAGCACCGTGCATTCTCCATCGTCATTCTGCACAAACGGATAAGTTTGACAGGGATGCCAAAACTAGACATATCTCTGTAGAGCTTGTCCCCATGGATGCTGTCATACGCGGCTTTCAAATAGATAAAGAGATGGTCGGTATCGATTTGAAGCTCCTGGGTTTTTTCCAAGATCTGTCGTAGTGTGAATATTTGGCCGATAGTGGACTTTCCTCGTCTGAAGCCCCACTGATAAAGACCAATCAGGTTGTTGACGAATGGCTTCAGACGTTCACATAATACGGCATGAATCTGTAGCTGGCGCAGTTTAGAGGGTCTCCTTTCTTATGTATCGGGCACTCTATATTAAGATTCCACTCATCGGTCATGCTTTCTTCCGACCATATTTTGCAGATGAGTTGGTGCATGCTCCGTACCAAGTCATCACCTGCTGCTTTGAATAGTTCGGCAGCGATGCCGTCAGCTCCAGCAGCTTTGTTTGACTTAAGTTTAGATATAGCTATCTTCACTTCGTCAAGGTCGGGTAGGCGGAGTTGTTAATCTGAGTCGCCGAGGTTGAGTGGTTCTATCTCCCTTACAGCGGAATTCTGTTCGTCATCGCCGTTATATAATTTGGAGAAGTGGTCTTTCCATATTCTCAGCATCGACTGCGGTTCTACTACGATGTTTCCCTGATCGTGTTTTTTTAGGCTTCGGTTCGTGTCTGGTACCGTTGGGAGGTTTTTTTTTACCTTTTTTTCCATCTAAGAAGCCGGTGTTCCTCTCTCCTCTTCTGCTCGTAGAGCTAGCAAGCAGCTCTGGTCCTTTTGTGCAGCGCCATTTTGTATACCTCTTGTTCCGCTGCATGCGCTTGCCGGCATTCGTGTTCAAACCAGTGGTTTCGCTGTGGTGGCCATGTGAAACCTAGCACTTTAGAGGTGGCATCTCTGATGGCTGCAAGGCAATGTTGCCACTGGTTTTCAATGCTTAATGCAGACAGCATAGGACTCCTTAAGAGGTTATTAGAGACTCGATCGGAAAAGGGCATGGGCGTCTCTTGCGATTATAGCCGTCTAACGTCTAATCTTCTCACAGTACTTACTTGTTTTGGCTTGAATCGGGATATCCGTAGCCGTACCTTGGCTACAACGAGGTAGTGGTCCGAGTCAATGTTGGCCGCTCGGAATGTTCGGATATCCTGTATACTGGAGAAGTGTCGTGCGTCGATCGCAATGTGGTCAATCTGGTTGACGGTTGATTGATCAGGATCCATGACCCTTATGGATATTGAGATGTGTAAACTGCGCACTAGCTCCTAGAACGTCTCGCCCCACAGCGAAATCGACCAGCCTGAATCCGTTGTCGGAGGTGGTGTCGTGCAGGCTGTATCTCCCGATTATACCACCAAAGATGTCTTCTCTTCCTAGCTTGGCATTAAAATCTCCTAAGACAATTTTAATGTCATAGCCAGGGCACTGCTCATATGTCTTGTCTAAGAGCTCGAAGAATATGTCTTTGGTGTCTTCATCTTTCTCCTCTGTTAGGGCATTCGCGCATATGAGGCTTATTGCCTGAGTCTAGTTCCAACAATAAATTCACACCCAAAAAGAGACTGTCTTTGTTTTTGGTAGCAGTCACCGTAGTATATATCGCAGTCTTTTAGCTTGCCCGGTCCATTCCATCGCACTTCATGGATGGCGGTAATATCTGCCTTGCAGCAGTTTAGGGCTTCCCCTAATTGTTCGGCTGCACGTGGTTTGTAAAGGGACCTAACATTCCACGTACAGATCCGAAGTTCGTTGTCCTTATTTCGTTTGCGTGGTTTGTCAACAGTGAATCCGTCCGTAACCGAGCCTTGTTGGTGCTTCGCAACTAAAGGTATTATTTACGTGGCCAGGCAGTCATCCCGACGGCACAACCCCCAACCTGGAGGGCCAGATCCTTATTATAACTCCAAGGACAGGGAGCCGGATAAACCGCTCCTTACAGACCTGGGCTCCGAAGAAGCCCTATAAGGTGTTCACTAAGTGGTTCAACCTTACTGGAACTGTAGATGATACCGTTGATTCCATCTCGAGAATTCGTCCACTGCCGCCTGGATAAGGAGAGGTGCCTTAGTGGAAACACCTCTCCCCCCTTCTCTCGTTTGCTGCCCCAACAACTTTCCACTGGGGTTGGAACCCAATCTCCAGTTGAGATACTAGGCACCCGATGTTCACCGCGGAGAGGTGAGAGTAGGAGTTGATAGACAGAGGTGGGTTTTGAGAAAAACCTGTGGGCGCTTGTGTCCTCTTGAATGCACATGTCTACCATTTGAACATCCAACATATCATCTGACGGGTCTTTAATATTGCTGAATTTGATTTTAATTATTTTGTAAGATACTACAATAAATACATTTATGTTGTTAATATACAATATTTTTGAAAATAGCAACGATATTAGTTGAAAACATAAATCTTTCAGATTCAAGCTATACTTCGGAAATCACTTTTATAGTATTTGGAATACAAAATGTTATAAATGTCAAAATACGATTAATCAATAATTTTTAAGCCATTTTTGCATGCTATTATTTCTAAAGGCTTTGAAAAATTATAAGCAACGTTAACAAAAGACCAAAACCCTAAAGATTATTTTTTTACGAAACTTAACATATTGACTATACTAGACGAACAACAAATTTGTTTGTCTCAAGACCGAAATGAGACTCATTTAAGAATAACCGAGAAGACAAAATTATGAAAAAAACCCTCTTTTCATTCATTGACTAATAAAAATAAAAATTAAATTTTGGAAATGTTGTTGGCCTTTGTAGTTTGCTGTGTAGATGTGTGCATACTAAATTTATAATTTTGTTCTTCTTTTTAACGTTTTGTGACAAAATTGACAAACAAAATTTTTAAACAAATCACAATTAATTATATGTCTATGGACTTCATCTAATCAGCATTGCTTTGACTAAAACAAATAAAGCAAACTACTGGTTCACACGAACTTGCTTCGGTACTCAAAGACTCTCTTTATAAAAACTTTCCATCCCGTCTGTCGATTTGTCTTGCTTAAGAGTTTTTAGGTTTTCGTGTGTTGTCAAGAAAATGTAAGTTATTATTCAATTTAAAAATTACCAACAATATTTTGCAACGCAAAGTCCAACGCACTTACCATCATGCCACGGGTACTACTTCCAAAACCCGTAAAAAAGTTAAAAAAAAGTGTATCTAAAAACCTTAGATTCCAAGTTTAAACTTAATCGACTTTATTGTTTTGTATGTAGAGGCGAGGACAGAACAGGCAGAAAGCCGGATGGTATGGGGGACCCATTTTTTCGACTTAAATTCTTGAGTTCGAAATTTTTACGAATGCAATACTTGCCATATATGTAGTTCCCATTACGGCATTTAAAATATCAAATAGATCTTACAAATAAATATAAATTCTTTTCGAGTAATAAATTTATACTTATGGAAAATTACGTCTCAGGTCAAATAATAATTATTTTGGAAATAAATCTGTATTTGGTTAGTAAAAGAATAAGTTTCTCATAAACATCTTATAAGAAGCTCAGTAAGCCCATAATTTGTTCTGTGAAACGGTTCGCGATCGATCTAACTTGGCATCTTGAATCTTAAGAGGGTATTTGAATATTCCAAGTAAACTCTAATGAAACTGTTTTGAATATTTTTAATCCTTTTTGGACTTTTCTTTTTGTAGAAGGGGCTCTGTAATACAGAACAGTTTCCTAAACAGATCGCAAAAAGTCATTAAACAGACTTTTAGAATATTCTTAGAGATAAATCTTTACAAAGAATAAGCTTTAGCCACTATGAAATCAATGTGTAGATTATTATTGAGTTTTTAATTAAATAAAACGGAAAGGTTTTTCTTACATATATTCTGTAGAGGGTTTTGTAATCAATTTTATAAGAAGGAAAAATGGGAGACTCTTTTCAAATAAATAAAAAAATTTGGAATTTTGAGATTAAATAAATAATTATTTTTGCACTGCACCACTCAACACGTCTAAAGTCACCGGCAAATATGAATTTATGACAAAATCAGATTTAGAATATCTTTTATGAAAATTAGAAATAGAAGTGGTCAAATGTGGCTTTCTTGAGGAACTCCTGAGGAATTAAATAACAGTTTAAGAGGTACTTAGAAAGCATCTGACTCAGTTAGTTGACGAGCCAACTTGGATTCCTGACGTTGCAGATCAATACGCCAACACTCCAAACTTGTTTCTTACCTTTGATCCTAAGGAATATACTGGCAGTGTATAATCGCATCAAGGCACATCAGACCATTGGTTATACCTGCAAATTTCTCATGCAAAAAACGCCTGTTAAAGTTAAAACCCCTACGAGAACCGTTTATCAATATGAGAAAGCCAACTGGGACAGTTTCAATGAATTCTTCAGTAACTTACACTGGTCACTATGCTTCCTCGAAAGTGACATGAATTCCAGTGCTGATGTGATTACAAACTTAATTCTTTGTGGAATGAGAAATTTTATCCCGAATAGGGAAAATCTATCAAACTCAAAGAAAACTCATGGTTTGATTTGAGCTGTAAAGAGGTTATATTAGCATCAAAATGTAAGATTCCGGAATTACAAAATCAACCCAACTGAGGAAAACCGAAATAAGTTCAAAGAAGCTAGAAAAACCTGCTTGTAGCACACTGTTCATTCGATACTGCAATGAGGGACTTGACTCCTCCATGGGACGAATTTTCTTTCGCACTCGTACAGTTGCAAGAGTATTAAAAGATCTTGACATTTAAAAAACCGCTGGCCCAGCTATTATTCTGAAGAGGTGTTCTTCCAACGCTGGAAAAACCATTGCGTAAGCATTTTAACCTGTTCTATATTTCAACTGGTTCACTTTACGAGTGAATGGAAAACTGCATTTGTCCAGGTTGTTTCTAAAAAAGGCGAATCCTCCTCACCATCTAACGATCGTCCGATTGCACTCACATCCCTTCTTTCCAAGGTCATGGAAACTCTAATCAATTTTCAGCTTAAGAAATATCTTGAAGAACGGAAGCTTCTTAATGACCGAGAAAATGGCTTTCGTCGCAATAGGTCCGCTGGGGATCTCATGGTTTATCTCACTGAACAGTGGAACTAATCTTTACATCGTTTTGGAGAAAGTAAGATTATTCAACTTGATATTCCAAAGGCATTTGACAGAGTTTGTCACCAAACTTTCTTATCGAAAATGCGTGCATTTGGTTTGATGAATCCCTTCTTCGTTGGTTTAGAAATTACCTTTCGAACCAATTAATTCAAGTAGTATTGGACGGGTTCAAATCTGAGATTCACAAAATAAACGCTGGTGTACCCCAGCGCTTCGTTTTGTCTCCGACACTTTTCCTTATTTTTTAAATGATCTTTTGTCTGAATCTTTTAACCCACTTAATTGTTTCCCGGATGACAGTAACCTCAGCTTTTCATATTCGTTTTTAGATTCGCATCCTTGTGCTTCGGATGTGGACTACCATAGGTAACGTATGATAAGCTCAATAAATTCACATCTTGACAGCATTGTCCAATCGGAAATCAAAAACCGTGGAGAATTTAATGATTCGAAAACTCAATTATGTCTGCTTTCACAAAAGCGGAACCCTCCCCCAATGCCTCTGTTAATGAGTGGTACTTGCATCGAGGAGACTGAACAGCTTTCAGTCCTAGGTATGCGCATTATAAACCACTTGTTGCGGAGTGATCACATATTTGACATCACCAAAAATACTGCTAAATTGTTTGGTTTTCTTCGACGATGCAAGAACTTTTTTACCCCTTCTGATCTGGCTACAATCTGTTAAGCTTATATTTGTCCGAAACTCGAGTACAATTTCTTATCTGGGCAGGTGCTCCAATAACACATTTGATTCTCTTGGACAGAATTTAAAAAAGAGCTCTAAAATTGATAGGTGACCGTTATTTAACTAAAACTTATCTCTTGACCACATGTTTCATGTCTGTCATTAATTTATCGTTATTTCTTACTTAACATAGGAAGTTATTGTAATGGGTCCGATTTGTCAAATTGAAAATTTTGAAATTTCTCGACGTTTCAAGGTCCCTAGAGTCGAAATAAAAGATTTTTAGAAAGATGTCTGTGCGTACGTGTGTACGTACGTTCGTACGTCCGTACGTCCGTACGTTCGCGACGTTTTTTTCGTCGTCCATAGCTCAAGAACCAAAAGAGATATCGACTTCAAATAAATTTTGTTATACAGGTAATAAGGCAGAAAGATGCAGAAAGGGCTCTTAAGAAAATTGCGTGGGTGGTTTTTTTACCATAGCAGTTTAAAAAAAAGATGAAAATTTTGGTTAACCCTAAATATCTTACGAACCAAAAACGCTAGAGACTTAAATTAAATTTTATATAATAAACTGTAACGTGATCTCAAAGAAGTAAATTTTTTGAAAAAAATCTATCTTACGGTTTTTTTTCTAAATCAAAAAAACTGAAAAAAAAAATTTGTCACCTCCTAAATTTAACGACTAACATACGATTTCATTTCCGAAACAATTTTGAGCAACGGAGAATAATGTTTTTGAAATCTGATAAAATTTTGAGAAAAATCGAATTGACAGTTTTTTTTATAAAAAATAAACATCCAAAAAAAAACATTACTCAAAATTCGTAAAAATTAAGTATCGATTCAAATATCTTTTCAAAAACTTAAAATTTTAGCTTCAAGCATATTTTATCTTATAAGAAATATTGTTTTCAACATTCAGTAAAATTTTGAGAAAAATCGAATTGACAGTTTTTTTTACAAAAAATAAAAATTAAAAAAAAATTAATAAAAGTTAGTAAAAATTGATTTTCGACTCAAATATCTTTTCAAAACTTTGAGATATTGGCTTTAATTTACTTTTGTCTTTCTAAAAATATTGTTGTCAACATTCAGTAAAATTTTGAACAAAATCGAATTGACAGTTTTTTTGTAAAAAATTAAAAACCGAACAAAATTTAACAAAAGTTGGTAAAAATTGAATAGGGATTCAAATATCTTTTCAAAAACTTGAAAGTTAGACTTCAAACTTATTTTATCTTATAAGAAATGTTGTTTTAAGCATTCTGAAAGATGTTGAGCAAAATCGAATTGATAGTTTTTTTTACAAAAAATAAAAACCTTAAAAAATTTTATAAAATTTGGTAAAAATTGATTTTCGACTCAAATATCTTTTCAAAACTATAAAATATTGGCTTCAAAGTAATTTTATCTTATAGAAAATATTGTTTTCAACATTCGATAGAATTTTGAAGAAAATCGAATTGACGGTTTTTTACAAAAAATAAAACTCTAAAAAAAACAATACTAAAACTTGGTAAAAATTTACTTTCGACTCAAATAGCTTTACTTTAAACTTATTTTACAGAAAATATTGTTTTCGATATTCAGTGATTTCTATATAATAATCCAACAGTCCGTTTTTTCATAAAAAATAAAATCTATAAAAATACGCAAATTTGGTAAAATTGATACTAGTACATATAGACAAACTTTTAAGCAAGACAAATTGACAGACGGTATGGGAAGTTATCTGTGTGGGTCGCATCCCAGCCTCTTTTTATAAACATATTCTAGTGAAATAGCCAGTTGCATTACTTCCCTCAAACAATTTAACCGTAATACCCGTTCTTTTAGGAATACCTATCAGTTTACCCTTGAGCCCAATTTCGGACGTACAGTAAAGTACAAAGATTCTTTTTTTAGTCGCACTTCACGAATGTGGAATGTCTAACAGACTCAATATTTCCCACTCATTACAATTTGCAGTCATTCAAAACTGCAGTGTCTGTGTCAGTATTAATTAATATTAGGTACATTAAATGGAACATGTGGTACAAGTGAAGTGATGGTTAGTTCGTAGAGCTGTCATGCCAGAGGTCTTGGGTTCAATCCCTGCTTGCGCCATCTAAAGCTTTTTAGAAGGGTACTGTCTCTTGCGAAGAATTGAAAAATACTCCAACAATTATGCAATCCACAGTCAATTAACTGTAAAATACTGTCATGAAACTTGACGCATCGGCTAACCATGGAATTTAACACCTTTTTATCTCTGAGCTGATTTTTAAATACAAAAACTATGGTACTACTAAAGAGTTGGACAATTTTGAATAAGGAACTGCCAATTATTGCAAATATGAATCTGGGACTAACTTTTCCCCTGTCGCCCCTATCTACATGTGGAACTTATCATCGTCTCATTTACTCTGATTAAGTATCCGAAAAAAAAACTTCTGGTTTCGGTACGAAAACGTCCACTAAAATATTTCGGATCCATCTAATTTCCAATCATAATCAACACATTATGCATACGTATACATCCGAGTATATATATTTATGGAAGTTCAGAAAATAAATTAATGAATGGACTAATGTTCACTGAACCCTGACAAGGTTATTCTCTGCGATGCTGAAATCATGCCAAAATGATTACCTAATCAGGGAGATATAATTTCCAACAAATAGCGACAACATACTGCCACATTCTCATATACAGTATCCGGCCAAACAATAAGGACCAAGGACTATAAGGTAGTATAGGAAGGAAGGAACCCAACATCCCGTAAATATGCATTATGCATACATATAATAATATTAATATTACAACAAATACTCATATCTCTCTTTTCGGATCGATTTAATATACCTTACGAGGAGGTAAGTAAAGCACACATACTCGCAGCTGAGCTGGCAAGGAAAACTTCCTCAAATTCTAATGAATTATACTCAACCAATCAACCGAACACAAACTAAGTTCCTTTACTGTTACTCGAAACGGTGCGATAAACGTTAATTAAACGTCATAAGGATATGATGTGCTGTGCTATGCTTTTGACCTGCTGACCTAGAGACACACTAGGAGCAAATGAGCGAGAAAGAGTGGAAAGAACGAGTATAACGAAAGAAAGCTCGAGAATCAGTGAATCAAGGCCGCTGGCAGTAGAAGAGAGCAGGCGTGCTATATGTTGCTATAAAAGAAAGGTATACCCCGTTGCTCAGTTTAGCTCAGCCCACAGCAAACGAATTACCCCAAAGTGAAACAATAACAATAACATTGCATTGCAATTTTATAGCCCATTTGACACTCGGTCCAATAATAATAAAATTAAATTGCCAATAATTAAGATGGCAAGGACTCTGAGGACTGACTCCCTGGTCTATACAAAACGATGCCACAGGATAATACAATACCGTCAGCCACACACCCAGACACACACACACGTATATAATGACAAAATGAACAATGGTTGCAATGAAATTCTAGAATTGGCTTGGGCTGATCCTGGTTTGTGCCCTAATTAGCCCAGCTGATGGTGGATGAAGGCAAAGCAAGGGTCTCTATAGCGAAACGAAGAGCGATTGTAAAGGGATGAGGCATATTAACTGTAACGAGTTGAGGCGTTGGCGTCATCATCGGTTCGGTAGTGGGCCTTAAATAGGGAATCACTACAAAGGAACGAAGCCAACGACACGGTATACTGCCACTGCTACTACCGACCGACCGACCGACACCACACCACCACCCACTCTATGGAAAGGTACCCAGGACGAACAAGTGAAAGATGTAGCTTGAAGCCTTAAGTAGGCCGTACATTTGGTGTGAACTTAGGGTGGAGTAAATTAGCGTAGTGACTTGTATGTCGGCCACTTTGGAACACCCGACACTGCCGCCTGCCGCTTTCTGATGTTGACGACGACGACTATACGACAGCAATAGAATTGAAGAATATAGAAACAAGAGATCTGCTGCTTAGAAGTGGGAAGCACCCAACATCAACATCAGTATCAACAGCAACACCACCATCAGCCACAAGGAGCAGTGAGCCTGAGCTGAACTGAACTGGGCTGAACAGAGCAACACACAACAACTTATTCCTCGGTTGGAAATGTTGATTACAGCACACAGAGCGTTGTTAATT